>NC_079441.1:65660490-65755490 GCF_903798145.1 Danio aesculapii
TTTACGCTTGAACAACTAAATGAATGCTTAAGTCTATTGCTATCTTAATTAAATTACAATTTCGATGCTTTAAAAGAAACATAATGAAATTGAAAATAGTCTTTACACCATTACTGTATACTAGGGTGCAAAGTACAGGGGGGTTTGTGGGGGATTGACCCCTCTAATTAACGTTTTATCCCCTTATGAAGGACGTTAAAACAAGATGTATGGGGAGGTCAGCCTTTTAATAGTGAGAAATAGTTCACTCTGTTTTGTATTTTAAATAACAGTGTTAATAATTAAAATATAGATCATATAAATATATATTTGACTACCCCTATAATGGTTCATACCATTGTGAATGCATAAATGTGCTTGAAAATTCATTCAACAGTCTGAAACCGGCATATCTAGAGCATTGAAAGGGTTCACAAGACGTAAAATTGTTGTTTGTATCTACATAATGTATAGCCTAAAATAAAGTAAACTCATATGCGTAGTTTGACCTACAGTAACATCTGAAATGGTTAATCAGAGGATACTGTAGGTCAGAATACACTAAATATCCCTCAAAACACTGAATACTTACAGCGGGGAAAATAAGTATTGAACACATGAAGAAAGGGAGGTGTAGAAAGGCATGGAAAGCCCAGACAACAGCTGAAACCTCTCAGTAGCTCTTCAGCAATCCTCTGCCCTTCATCATTGTAAATGAACATTAGCTCTTTCAGTTCAACATCTACATTACCTGAAGATGAAACCAGGGTGGACATTTCAGCAAGACGATGATCCAAAACACAGCCAAGGAAACTCTCAAATGCTTTCAGAGAAAGAAAATCAAGCTGTAGAATGGCCCAGCCAATCACCTGACTTGAATCCAATAGAAAATACAAATTAAAGATCAGATTTGATAGACGAGACCCACAGAACCAGCAAGATTTTTACACTGTTGAAGTCTGTGTAAAACTCCTTCGCAATGCATGTTCCATATGAGAGGCGTCTTTAAGCTGCCATCACCAAAAAAGCCTTTTAAATAAAGTATTAAATACGTTTCAGTAGTTTCATCTTGTGTCATTTTATTGTTATTACACATGACTAATTTTAGTTTTGTAGTTTTGTTTTTGTTTGTATTGTTTGGGCTGTTATGAAAATCTGGTTCAATTCCATGTCAACAGCTCCTTTATAAATATTATTCCCAGTAAAAAACATGACGTGTTTAATACTTCTTTTCCCCACTGTAAATACGTTTTATTAATAAATTAGATTAGAATTGAAATAAATACATAAATTAGCATGTATTACACAAACCACATTAGCATTACCCAAAAAGTTGAGCCCCCTGATCATCAATGTATAATTCGCACACTGCTAACAATGGATATTTGGAGCCTGCCATCTCCAATGTGTGTCATTGGAATGGTATAGCCTTCTACCTGCACGCGTTGAGTTTAAAATCTCAGTTATACAATGCAAGCTCGCGTCCCTTTACAGTTGTAAAAAAGGTTGTGCCTGCAGCTTAACGGCTTCTCGGAGCCAGTAAAGACATCACCTCCACACAACCTCTGCTAAACCTGAGCGCAGGCCACGGACTCCGTCTAGACACAAAATCTCATCAATAACAACCGTTCTGGAATTTTAACTATGGGTCAGAGGTCAACTGGCTGGATTTAGCTGGAACCGTTTTTGCACGCATGTATACAAGTCTGCAATGGTGAGCACTTAACCTGTTAGCGAGCACCCAACTTATGGGCATATACAGTTGAAGTTAGAATTATTAGCCCTCCTGAATTATTAGCGCTGCTGTCTAATTTTTCCACAATTTCTGTTTAATGGAAAGAAGATTAAAGCTTAAAGTGACATTTAGAGACTTAATTCGGTTAATTATGCAAGTAAGGATAATTAGGCAAGTGTTTGTTCTGAATAATATTGACCCTAAAATGGTATAAAAAAATTATTAAAACTGCTTTTATTGAAGCCGAAATAAAACAAATAATAGTTTCTCCAGAAGTAAAAATATTATAGGAAATACTGTGAAAAATTCCTTGCTCTGTTGCTTATTGTTTGGGAAATATTAAATAAAAGAAATAAAAATTCACAGGTGGCTAGTAATTGTGACTACCTAACTTAAAATAGTAACAGTTCTTGACCCCAGTGTGCTACAAACAAACATTTAGAACTTCCATCTAAAACATTTTATGCTAAAAAAAATATAAAGTTATACTTTATGAAGTAATGAGAAAGAAAATGCGTCTTTTTATTGACTTTTCAGGTCGTGGTCTCATTTTATTTGTAACACGGTAAGCTTTGACATCGTCTTGCTTTTTCACTACAAAGACGCCATTTTCACGTGTTCAACATTGTAAGCAATAGGAAAGAAAGGTGACGTAAATAAATGAAAATCCATCCATAATTCAACACTATTGTGTCTTTGGACTAAATATGCTCTAAGGCAGGGATGTCAAACTCAATTCCTGGAGGGCCGCAGCCCTGCACAGTTTAGTTCCAGCCCTGCTTTAACACACTTACAGTACCTGTAGGTTTCAAACAAGACTGAAAGACTTAATTAGTTTGATCAGCTGTGTTTAATTAGGGTTGGAACTAAACTGTGCAGGGGCTGCGGCCCTCCAGGAATTGAGTTTGACATCCCTGCTCTAAGGGATGTGGACCCTTACCTGGCAAAATAAACCAGGATGTACAGCAATGAATGCGTGAGTGTCTTATTATTACGATGATAAGTATGTACTCCATATCTATTAAACAACTTTAGTAAATACATTCTTTATAAGCTTCTTTTTGAAAAACAATTAGCTGCAATCGGGTTGTAGCTTTAGACTGATGTGTAGTTGCTGTTGTTTTTTCTTTATTTGCACAAGAATACAAAAATATTGAGATAAAACTGAAAAAGTAACCTATAATGTGCATGAAGAGGCAAAAACCCAAAAGGCTTATTTAGAGCCTCTACCTAATTAATAATAATAATAATAATAATAATAATAATAATAATAATAATAATAATAATAATAATAAGAGTTTGCATGTTCTTCCCATGTTCGCGTGGGTTTCCTACGGGTCCTCTGGTTTCCCCCACAAGTCCAAAGACATGCGGTACAGGTGAATTGGGTAAGCTTAATTGTCCGTAGTGTATGTGTGTGAAAGAGTGTGTATGGATGTTTCCCAGTGATGGGTTTCAGTTGGAAGGGCATCCGCTGTGTAAAATATATGCTGGATAAGTTGGCGGTTCATTCCGCTGTGGCAACCCCAGATTAATAAAGGGACTAAGCCGAAAAGAACATGAATAAAAAGCAAATTGTCATGAATAAACTGAAAAAAGCCCCCCGAGATGAAGGCATGGAGGTAGTGGTTTTTATATTTATGTAGACAGTAGTAATTTTTGTAATATTTTATTCCTTTAATTCTATTTTATTTGTAAAGATATTTGTGTATTGCCGTACATTCTGCGCGTTTTAAGCAATGTGTAAGCGAAGCTCTGGACTTTAGACCTGCTTTCAGCTGTCTATTTTGGTTCCTCAAAATAGCAACGCTCCAACAATGCGCCTTAACACACCTCTTTTCTAGACCGGAACACCCCTGAGTCCACAAAGTGGTGCAAATGGATTTGCTATTTAAACAACTTGGCGGAAAATTGGAAAATTAAGCTTGCGTTGGTCTGAAAATAGCAACAAGTCGAGGCGAACACATCTTACGCCTTTTTGCGCCAGGTGTTTGATAGGGCCCTTGGTGTTGGTTGCTGTATGACAAAAAAGCATGACAGTTCGAGTAACTTGTGTTCATTTCTGATTTAAATAAATAAAAATTAAATAAAATATTAATCTAACATTTTGGGCTTTTTTTGTGCGTTTGTGTGTGTTTTGGACAGCTTTTGGACTGGAAAAAGTCAGCTATATGTGGCAACACTGGATATGTTTTAATAATGCTTTGACTGCTGTTCCTGCAGACGCTCCCTGCGGCTCTCCGGGCCCTGAAAGGCAAAGCTGCGCGTCAGTGTCTGACCGAAGAGCTCAGCCATCATGTGCAGCAGAACCGCGCCATTCTGGACCACCAGCAGTTTGATCATATCATCCGCATGATGAACTGCGCTCTACAGGTGGGCATTTATATCACCAGTTTATTACCACAGAAAACGCTCCAGGGGAGTTAATCATGTATTAAACCTACCAGAGTATTCGGTACAGCATCTCCTGTAGCGGTGTTTAGAAGCTAGCATTGCAATTCATTAAATATGTTGCTTTTTGGTCACACTTTACCACAAGGTTTAGTTAGTTAATTATAGTTCATGTATTTACTAACATGAACTACAAATGAATAAATACTTGTGCATCATTTATTAATCATAGTCCAACAATGCAATACCAAAAAAGTTGTGCTTTTTTAGTAGAAGAGCAGCGGATTTAGTGATTTGTGGGCCCCTAGCAATTCCAGCCACGGGGCCCAACAGTTCTAAAATGCACCCTTTCTGCTTTCATTTAGTTTTATTTATTTTGCTGTTTTTTTATATCACTTAATCTTTTTTTCTACATTTTATCTCAATGCAATTTCTACATTTTATATGCACACACAGTTGAAGTCAGAATTATTAGCCCCCATTTGAATTTTTTTTCTTTTTTAAATATTTCCCAAATTATGTTTAACAGAGCAAAGAAATTTTTACAGTATGTCTGATAATATTTTTTCTTCTGGAGAAAGTCTTATTTGCTTTCTTTCAGCTAGAATAAAAGCAGTTTTTAAATTTTTAAAAGCCATTTTAAGGTCAAAATTATTAGCCCCTTTATGCTATATCTTTTTCGATAGTCTACAGAACAAACCATCCTTATACAATAACTTGCCTATTTACCCTAACCTGCCTAGTTAACCTAATTAACCCAGTTAAGCTTTTAAATGTCACTTTAAGCTGTATAGAAGTGTCTTGAAAAATATCTAGTCAAATATTATTTACTGTCATCATGGCAAAGATAAAATAAATCAGTTATTAAAAATGAGTTATTAAAACTATTATGTTTAGAAATGTGTTGAAAAAAAAAATCTTCTTTCCGTTAAACAGAAATTGGGGGAAAAAATAAACGAGGGGGTTAAAAATTAGGGGGGCTAATAATTCTGACTTCAACTGTAAATATATATACAGCATTTTTTTTTTTTTTTTTTTTTTTTTGTAATATTTATTTATTTATTTTTATTTATTAATTTATTTTTAAAAAAATATATTATTATTAATTTGACTGCTGGACCGTTTCATGATTTAGGGGGGTGGACAAATTCGTGCAGATGTAATAATAATATTTTATTACATTTCACCATTACACCACCAGCAGCCTAAATCGTTGATACTAGGCAGTATGGATCAATGCTTTCATGTTGTTGACGCCAAATTCTGACCCTACCATCTAAATGTCGCAGCAGAAATCGAGACTCCTCAGACCAGGCAACATTTTTCAAATCTTCTATTGTCCAATTTTGGTGAGCCTGTGTGAATTGTAGCCTCAGTTTCCTGTTCTTAGCTGACAGGAGAGGCACTCGATGTGGTCTTCTGCTGCTCTAGCTCAGCCGCCTCAAGGTTGGACGTGTTGTGCATTCAGACATGCTCTTCTGCGTACCTCGATTGTAACGAGTGCTTATCTGAGTTACTGTTGCCTTTCTGTCAGCTCAAACCAGTCTGTCCATTCTCCTCTGACCTCTGACATCAACAAGGCATTTGCGCCCACAGAACTGCCGCTCACTGGATATTTTCTCTTTTTCTGACCATTCTTTGTAAACCCTAGAGATGGTTGTGCGTGAAAATCCCAGTAGATCAGCAGTTTCTGAAATACTCAGACCAGCCAGTCTGGCATCAACAACCATGCCACATTCAAAGTCACTTAAATCACCTTTCTTCCCCATTCTGAGGCTCAGTTTGAGCTGCAGCAGATCGTCTTGATCATGTCTACATGCCTAAATGCATTGAGTTGCTGCCATGTGATTGGCTGATTATAAATTTACGTTAACGAGCAGTTGGACAGGTGTACCTGATAAAGTGTATATTAAACTGCAGGTTAACGGGGGAAAATCAATGTAAATTGTGCATATCATGAACAGATTCACTTCAAGTGTATATTAAGGTTACACCATAAACTGCCATTCAGAAAAGATCAGCAGCTCTTTGTTCTTTTAAAAATACTGCCGACAGGACCTCCTGATAGGATCCGTGACGTAAAGCAGGTTATTAATGCAATGCGAAGCCTGGAGTCGTTCTAGAATGGGAACAGCAGGATTTAGTGTTAAACAAACATCTCCGATACGGCAAACTTGAAATGGATTTTTTAGTTTTAGATTTTCCAGATTTTTTTTTTCAACTCAAGTGATTTATAACACTTTAAGAAATAGCACTGTTTTAATTCAGCAAAATATTATTTATCATCAAAAGTTAGGACAGTGTGCTGACCTGTAACTCCTGCTTCCAGTAAGAAGACTGTTTTTATGGATGTGAAGTTGTTTGGGTTTGGCATTCACCGTCGCAGCGCTTCATGAGTTGTTTTGTGTTAGTCCATCACATTCCTTTATAAACTTGTCAGATTGTCATTAATCTCGGAGCGGCGTAGGGTCCCAGTGGAGGTTCCTGCTGTTTTACTGCTTCGTGTCGGTGTGGTTGGGGGATTTTAATGATGCTGTGCAGTTTAAACAGCTAGCGTCTTTTATAGAGTCACTGGACATTCCCAACATACTTTCAGCAAAATAATATGGAGCAGCTTAAGCCAGAGACGTCAACATCTGCAGCCGAGCAGAGCAGACTTGTTAGACTACGAAGTTTTGAAGAGAGAACTGAGCCGGGTATTGATTTAGATGTCCCAGTTTGATTCGATTCAGATTCACAGGCACTAGATTCAATTTTAATAGACTCTTGATTCAATTCTCAACTAGATTTAATACACATTCTGTTGATATTTCTGAAAATGACCAATTGATGCTTTATTTCTGGTGCTTGGGTACATTAAAGCAGAGTTTTTTCAGTAGCAGAGTTGACAATAACAGAGTTGACATTTTCCACCATTTTTTACTGATAATCCATATAAACAAATCTCTATCAATGACATTATTCCCCTGAAGAGCTTTCTCATCTCACAGGTAGATACGCACTAAAAAACAGAATATAAGGGAAAAGGGGAAGACTTATAAAAACAAAATTTTAAAAGAATTATTTTATTTTGCCTTGCCCTAGTTTATATCAACATTTATGTCAACACTGTCAATTTGACGTTGTCCTGTTTTTTTAGGAGTATGCTGTTGTATGTTGTTGTATTTTGCACTGTCTGTAATTTGCACTGTCGTTGTATTGGCACTATCTGTATTTTGCACTGCCCGAAGCCAGCACATAAGCTTTTCACTCATCACAGCACACGTGCTTCTGATGATATGAGAATAAAAGTGATTTGAATTGATTTGATATATATATATATATATATGTGTGTGTGTGTGTGTGTGTGTGTGTGTGTGTGTGTGTGTGTGTGTGTGTGTGTGTGTGTGCGTGTGTGTGTGAGTGTGAGTGTGTGTCTATTGTCTATGTGTGTGTGTGTGTGTGTGTATACTGTGTTTATATGTATATGTGAGACAGTTATTGCTCACTGAGCAATGCATATAAATTTGCTAATTAAGCTGCCAACGCTCAAAGCATGGCTGCTTCTGCAAGGTGGTAATCTCAAAACATTACATAAAAATCTTCTAAATATTCAAACTAAAGTGAAGATTAAACTCTAACATTTCTTTCTATTAACATTAAATACCTAAGATTACTTTTATTGTCAACATTTCCTTCTCTTAATTAAGTCCCATGCAAAGCAAGCTGGGAACCACAAATCTCCTTGGTAGTTGGACCAACACAGTGGACTGAACATAAAACAAATAAATTGGCCAAAGAAATTACAAGAATTGAGTTTGTTTCAGCTCATTCTAAACAGATAGTTTGAACAAGAAGCAGTAATCATTTTTTGGTGTGTACACCGTAAACAAAAAATGCTGGGTTCCACACAATCAATTTGTGCTGCGACAACATAAAGGAATTAAGCTAACTTTATTCTTTTTTTACAAATTTAAGTGGATTGAACAAAACAATTAAGTTGTCCCAATGAAATCTCAAGAATTGAGTTGTTGCAGCTCATGTTTTCAGCTCAAAACTTTTCATTTTCTAAAAAGGGTGTGCTAAATTATGCTGAGCACTGTAAATGCTGATGTATAGTAGTGTCGTCAGATAGTGTTCAGTTAGTCTGTAATCAATTATTTAAAATTGAGAGATGAGATTCAGATGTGAGAAACACACGTGCTGTGCTATGCTGTGCGCCATCAGAGTGTGTTAATTAAGATGAGAGACAGAGACAATCATGCTGAAATTGAGCGAATGTGACTTCACGAGGACCTCCAGAGGTTTTGTCAAGGTTCTTTCACACCACTGGCAGTAAAATGACACTCAACAGAGAGGAAAATGACAAGCTTTATTATACTGAAATCTCAATAACATCAGAGAAGGGGACGAGCTTGTGGACTCTATAGCAATATTTTGTTTCTGTTCCTTTGTTTTAACACAAAGTTGTTGAGAGGGATTTGAATGATCGTATTTATATATTATAAAACCTTGCCATTATCCTGAGCTTTAGCTTCCTTCACAGATTCTCAATTGGATTTAACTCAGGACTTTTGGCCGGGCCACTCCAAAACGTTAATGCTTTAATCTGTAAACTTAATATAAACTTTAATGTTATCAAATAATAATAACAAGTAATGATACAATGAACAAATAATGATATGAACAAGTATTAATAATAATAATAATGATAATAATGATAATGATAATAATAATAATAATAATAATAATAATAATAATAATGCAGTAATCATGTCTAAATATCTATCGTCTGTTCTATTTTAAATTATGTCTAGCTGTGTCATACTACATAAAATACTGTAGATAAATATTTTTAACAATTCTAAATATTTGAAAATGTAAAATGTTATTTTGCCAAAGTGCATTATTATTAATAACTTCATATTATAAAATCAATCTATTGTAATAACCAAAGTTCAATTCAATTCAATTCACCTTTATTTGTATAGCGCTTATACAATGTAGATTGTGTCAAAGCAGCTTCAAATAAAAGGTCACAGTAAATAGGAACAGTGTAATTCAGTTTGTAGTGTTTAAGTTCAGTTCAGTTGAGCTCAGTTCAGTGTGGTTTAATAATCACTACTGAGAGTCCAAACACTGAAGAGCAAATCCAACGATGCGCACCTCTACAGATCCCGAACCATGCAAGCCAGTGGCGACAGCGGAGAGGGAAAAAAACTTCACTAAAGGCGGAAGTAAAGAAAAAAACCTTGAGAGAAACCAGGCTCAGTTGGGCACGACCATTTTAATTTCTCCGCTGGCCAAACGTCTTGTGCAGAGCTGCAGTCTCAGTGGCGGAGGCTGGAAGCTGGCCTCAGCGAAGACTCGTCTGTCTCTGGAGTGTCACAGGAAACAGTCTCATGTTCTCCACTCTTCCATGACCATCGCAGTAGTTGCTCAGGATTCGGCCAGGTCCAGGATATGGAAACCTTGGGATCATCTCGTCGTTGGTCTTGGATCGAATCAGTGACTCTGCATAGTCTGAGGGCCTCGGGAAGAGTATCCCCAGGTGGAAATAGAGAATAAAGAAAATAATTAGCGTAGCTGATGTTCACAGTGTATATCAGCAAGATGCATAACCTGTGTGGAAGCCCCCTAAGTGGTGCACTATGTGTATGCTTTACTGAACAGATAGGTCTTTAATCTAGTTTTGAATTGGGAGAGTGTGTCTGAGCCTCGGACGTTATCAGGAAGGCTATTCCAGAGTTTAGGAGCTATAAATGAGAAGGCTCGACCTCCTTTACTCGACTTTGCTATTCTAGGTACTACCAGAAGCCCTGAGTTTTGAGACCTTAAAGAGCGAGTTGGATTGTAGCCAGACAGAAGATTGGTTAGATAAACAGGAGCTAGATTATTTAAAGCTTTATATGTAAGAAGCAATATTTTAAAATCAATACGAAACTTTATAGGCAGCCAGTGTAAGGAGGATAAAATTGGGGTGATGTGATCAAATTTTGTAGACCTGGTTAGAACTCTGGCAGCTGCATTTTGTACTAATTGAAGTTTGTTAATAGAGGATGCTGGGCAGCCAGCAAACAGTGCATTACAGTAGTCCAGCCTAGAAGTCATAAAAGCATGGACTAGCTTTTCTGCATCTGAGATGGATAGCATACTTCGTAACTTAGCGATATTTCTCAGATGAAAGAAAGCAGTTTTTGTGACATGGGATATATGATTTTTAAAAGTTAAATTGCTGTCTAATATGACACCCAGATCTTTTATAGTAGAGCTAACGCTAACTTTGTATCCCTCTAATTGTAGGTCGAGTTGTGAGATCTGCTGTGTACAGGATTTAGGCCCAATAAGTAATAATTCTGTTTTGTCTAAGAGTTTAAGAGAAGATAATTGTTGGTCATCCAGTCTTTAACATCTTTAATACACTCAGTTAGCTTGGACGGATTAGACGTCTCGTCAGGTTTAGTTGAAATATATAATTGAGTATCATCTGCATAGCAGTGAAAGCTGATCCCATGTCTTCTAATAATGTCTCCCAGGGGTAGCATGTATATTGTAAACAGCAAAGGGCCTAAAACTGATCCTTGAGGCACCCCATATTTTACTGGGCTGATTTGTGAAGGCTGTCCATTAATATTCACAAACTGGTAACGGTCAGATAAGTATGACTTAAACCATTGTAGGGCCTGTCCCTGGACACCTGTAGACTTTAAGCGATTAATAAGGATACCATGATCAATGGTGTCAAATGCCGCACTAAGATCGAGTAGAACTAATAGCGAAATGCACCCTTGGTCAGCAGCTAAGAGTAAATCGTTGGTTATTTTCACTAATGCAGTTTCTGTACTGTGATGAGCTCTGAAACCTGACTGAAACACTTCAAAAACATTGTTGGTCTGCAGAAAGGAGCATAATTGAGCAGAAACAACTTTTTCTAGTATTTTAGATATAAATGGAAGGTTTGAAATAGGCCTATAATTAGCTAAGTTGCTGGGTTCCAGTTGTGGTTTCTTAATAATAGGTTTAATAACAGCTAACTTGTAAGGATTTGGAACATGGCCTAAAGATAAAGAAGAGTTGATAATGTTAAGAAGAGGTTCTCCTATAACAGGTAGCAATTCTTTCAGTAACTTTGTTGGAATTGGGTCCAATATACACGAAGCTGATTTAGAGCTATTTATAATTTTGTCTAGCTCTTCCTGTTCTATGATTTTAAAGCACTGTAGGTTATTTAGATTCAGAGGCGTGTTTACTGGATCTGAAGTATAAGGCGGTGCAGAAAGTTTAATATCTCCTATTTTCTGTCTAAAGCCTTCTATTTTATCACTGAAAAAATTCATGAAGTCATCACTACTAATTTGCGGTGGAACGTTTTGTTCCAAAGATGACCGATTATTTGTTAATTTAGCAATGGTGTTAAATAAGAATCTAGGATTGTTATGATTATTTTCTATCAGTTTGCGGAGGTGCTTAGCCCTGGCAGATTTTAAAGCCCTCCTATAGCTGGACATACTGTCTTTGTATGCAATTCTAAAGACTTCTAAATTAGTTTTTTTCCATTTAAAAAGACAAAGTTTATCAAAAAAACAGAACTTCAACAATCAACAATAAAGGCAATGAAAGAATTTGCATCCACTGTAATATGAAAGCAATTAAAGTGTCGAGGCAATAAGCTATTTTTGTTTGTTTTGCAGCTCATCTGAGACAAATCCATTGACCTCGATGCCACACAATAGAGCGAAAAGTTTATCAAAAAGACAGTTTAATTTTATTGTAAATGTATGAATGTTTAAAGAACTATTGTACTGTAAGAACATTTATGAAGTGTTAATAATCTAAATAAGGTGAAATATTATGTTATTTGACATGATATTAACTTGCATTATGATTATGATATTATTGCGGCTATTATTGTTGTTGACTTTATTCTATAAACTGATATATACTATATAATATATTTTTGAAATTATGTAATGTGTGTGTGTATATATATATATATATATATATATATATATATATATATATATATATATATATATATATATATATATATATATATAAAAATTACATATTACATTACATCATTTCAAAAATATATTTTATAGTGTATATATATATATATATATATATATATATATATATATATATATATATATATATATATATAGATATAGATATAGATATATATAGATATAGATATAGATATATACAGTGTGTATATATACTGTATATACTGTATGTGTGTATATATATATATATATATATATATATATATATATACACACACACACAGTACATTATATATATTGCAAATAGCATTAGATATTGCATTATTTGTAATGTACTGTAGATATATTTTTACAAATATGTTATATACATTCACATATAATGAAACAACATGCACTTTACTGTATAGGGTTAAGATTAAGAGGTTAAAAGTGTTTTTGCTAGTAATTAGGAATAATTTACAGTTATTACTACTTATTACTATGTAATCTGTAACTACGCCATGCAGTTTAAACCAGAATTTAGAGAATCATTCTCCTACTCATTGGAAACAGCAGAGATCCTCGCATCAGACTGACTCTGCTGCTGCCATACTTGTCGAAAACTTACAAACTTAAAACAAATAATAATCATTTGATCTTGAACACAAATCAAATTTTGCCTCAAAAATATTCTTCTGAAATTCACTTTTAGACTTTCACAGCAAGAGCAAGTCTTCTCGGAGCGTTTGGTATTTAAGATTTGTAGAAGAGCTCTCATAAATCTTTGTTTCCCGACAGGTTTCCACTGTTTTCGAAGAACAAAATTCACATTACAGGTCAAACAATGCAAGTTTATGGCCTGAATCTTTGATAATCTTCCTCGAAAGATCAGGAAAAGCATCGCAAGAATTTTTTAATTATCCTGATGTGATTTGTGGTTTGCTCTGCTCTTTGCACTGCTGTGTTAAGCAACTGCAGAAACAGTTATACAAGATGTCCAGAGAATTTGTCATGATTCGCTCTTTTGTGTGGCATCGAGGTCAATGGATTTGTCTCAGATGAGCTGCAAAACACAAACAAAAATAGCTTATTGCCTCGACACTTTAATTGCTTTCATATTACAGTGGATGCAAATTCTTTCATTGCCTTTATTGTTGATTGTTCAAGTTCTGTTTTTTATTATTGCATCAGCACTAAGAATAGCTGGAGATTGCACAGATGCACGGAGCGTTTGAATGCGAATCTGTTGCTTGTTTTTGAGTCTTTTTATTCTGACTTGTGTGAAATGGTCACAAAGCAGCTGTTATTCTTTATTTATTTATTTATTTTAGCTGTTGTTTTTAGCAATACAGCGAGTGATTGTGCAAACTACACTGTAAAAAAAGTGATTATTTAAAAAAGTGAGTAAATCCATTCCCTTAAAAGTGACAAGTTGATTTTACTTGAACAATTTAAGTTATTCTGCTGTAACTTAGAACTGTTACATTCATTCATTCATTCATTCATTTTCCTTCGGCTTAGTCTCTATTTCAGAGGTCGCCACAGCGGAATGAACTGCCAACTACTCCGGCATATGTTTTATGCACTGGATGCCCTTCCGGCCGCAAACCCAGTACTGGGAAACACCCATACACTCTCATTCACTCACACTCATACGGCCAATTTAGTTTATTCAATTAACCTATATTGCATGTCTTTGGACTGTGGGGGAAACCGGAACACCCACACCAACATAGGGAGAACATGCAAACTCCAAACAGAAATGCCAGCTGGCCCAGCCGGGACTCGAACCAGTGACCTTCTTGCTGTGAGGCGACAGTGCTAACTATTGAGCCACCACTGTTACGTTCACACTTATTTTTTTAGAATTATTCACATAGTTCGTTTACTTAATTATTTGTCAACTAATAAAGTACATTCAACTAATCGCTTTTTACAGTAAATGATGTTCCTAGTCATTCATTTCCAGTGTTTGGTGTGATTATAGTTGCAAAGTAACTAGTTACTGTAATTAAATAACTTGTTTTCTGATAAAGTAAGGGATTACTTTTCATGGTTAGGTTATTTAATCACTTAATAATAATACATTTAATAATACAATAGTACATTAAATATAGTCATTTAATAATGTACTTTCTTTTAGTACTGTACTCTTTAAAAATGCAGAGTGACACAAAAAACTATTTGTGTTGGGACAACATGATGGAATTAAGTTAACTTATTAGTTTTTACAAATTTAAGTTGATTGTACATAAAACAATTAAATTGTCATAAAAAACCTCAAGAATTGTGCTGTTTCAACTAATTTTAAGTAAGTTTAAACAAACAGCAAATTTCATTATTTGAGTGATAAATATATTATATTATATTATATTATATTATATTATATTATATTATATTATATTATATTATATTATATTATATTATATTATATTATATTATATTATATTATGTTATATTATAATATATTATATTATATTATATTATATTATATTATATTATATTATATTATATTATATTATATTTAAATTAATTCACTTCTGGATGAATCATTTTGGAGATACAGAGTATTTGTACTTTTTGTCATACACATATATTTTAAAGAATAATTCTTTTTTCAACTAAAGAAGTTTACATTTAATAAGATGATTGAAGATGCCTATAGGGAAAGTTCACCAAATAATTTAAATTTTGTCATTGTTTGCTCACCCTGAACCTTTTAAAGAAGTTAAATATATTTATAATTTATTTATGATTTAAAACATGCTGTGTGTTTGTAATGAAAATATTAAAAAAATAATAATAATTGCATTTATATAATACACGCACAGTTTATTTATGGCTGATAAAATTTCCCAAGTTATTGGCTATTAACAGAAGTGGTAAAAATGTTTTATACCAGGGTCCAATGCCATGTGACAAGATTCTCTACAAATTCTTAATTGGATTTAAGTCAGGACTCTGGCTGGGCCACTACAAAACTTAATGTTTATGTCTGTAAACTTTATATAAACTTAAATATTTTAAGATAATAATAACAAGTAATGATACAATGAACAAGTGATGATATGAACAAGTGATAATAATAATAATAATAATAATAATAATAATAATAATAATAATAATAATAATAATAATAATAATAATAATAATAATGCAGAAAAATGTATTATCTGTCGTCTGTTCTATATTAAATTAGGTCAAACTATGTAGCATACTGCAGAGAAAATGCTGTAGAGAAATGTTTTTAACAATTATACATATTTGAAAATGTAAAATGTGGTTTTGCTAAAGTAAATCTATTAATATTAATAACTTCTTATAAAACCAATATATTGTGATAACTAAAGTTTTATTAATTACTCACCCTGACCCTTATAAAGAAGTTTAATATCTTTACTTATCATTTAAATATAATTTAAAACATGCTGTGTGTTTGTAATGAAAATTCTTAAATTATAATAATAATTGCATTTATATAATACATGCACAGTTTATTTATGGCTGGTAACATTTTAGTTTGAAAAATTTTAGTTTTAAAACCTGATCTCCAGCAACGTGACAAGATCTTAAGATCTCCTCTGTTATAACGTCCTTCCTATATATATATATATATATATATATATACAGTTGAAGTCTGAATTATTAGCCCCTCTTTGAATTGTTTTATTCTTTTTTAAATATTTCCCAAATTATGTTTAACAGAGCCAGGAAATTGTCACAGTATGTCTGATAATATTTTTTCTTCTGGAGAAAGTCTTATTTGTTTTATTTCGGCTAGAATAAAAGCAGTTTTTAATTTTTTTAAAAACCATTTTAAGGTCAAAATTATTAGCCCCTTTAAGCTATATTTTTTGATAGTCTACAGAACAAATCATCGTTATACAATAACTTGCTTAATTACCCTAACCTGCCTAGTTAACCTAATTAACCTAGTTAAGCCTTTAAATGTCACTTTAAGCTGTATAGAAGTGTCTTGAAAAATATCTAGTCAAATATTATTTACTGTCATCATGGCAAAGATAAAATAAATCAGTTATTAGAAATGAATTATTAAAACTATTATGTTTAGAAATGTCTTGAAAAAAATATTTTCTCCGTTAAACAGAAATTGGGAAAAAATAAACAGGGGGCTAATAATTCAGGAGGGGTAATAATTCTGACTTCAACTGTATATATATACAGTATATATATATATATATATATATATATATATATATATATATATATATATATATATATATATATATGTATATATATATATATATATATATATATATATATATATATATATATATATATATATATATATATGTATATATATATATATATATATATATATATATATATATATATATATATATATATGTATATATATATATATATATATATATATATATATATATATATATATGTATATATATATATATATATATATGTATATATATATATATATATATATATATATATGTATATATATATATATGTATATATATATATATATATGTATATATATATATATATATATATATATATATATGTATATATATATATAGGAATCTGAGCAATGAGTACATGTTTACTATTTAGTAAACTAATTAATATACAAATTATTCATTTGATATTGCCTTTAAAATGATCAAAAAGGTAACTGTCATTATTATCAAATATTTATTTATTAAAATAACTGGGACTAATTCCAAAAAGGTACAAAATTTATTCAGAACAGCTTAAATGACTGAGTGCCTCTCATAATTCTTGCAAAGGATATATGCTTACAAATGTGTTCATTTAATTCAGATTTGTGAGCAGCAAATGTCAATGCAATACATCACGCACGCCGACGCTCACACATGTCTGTAACATCCGCTTGAATTTCCCTTCAAAATCACATTGCATTTGTGTCAATGCTAGCTTACATTAATTGTTGTTCCTCCCCAAGTGTTTGGTATTTTATGTAGACAATTTAATTGTGGTCCAAACATGAGCATGACCTCAGGCGTCTGGACTCTGGCTTTATCTGTTAGAGGTCGCCAGGTTTGACCAGATGTTGAAAAAGACAGAGCCCTGGTACCAAAGATCCCAGCGGAGCTCATCCAAGTTTTATGCAACTTCCCAGAAAATCAGAACACAGATTTAGTTGTGCATTCTTCTGGTGTTTGCTGTTGTCCACTGCACTGAAAAAAGATGCTGGGTTCTGCACAATTCCTTCATGTTGCTCCAACACATATTGATTAAGTCAGCTTGATTCTTAAGTGGATTGAACATAAAACATTTAAGTTGTCCCCCCAAAAAAATCTGTAAATAAGTGGGCAAAATATACAATAGAAGTCAAAATTATTCCACCCTCCTGTGTTTTTTTTTCCAAATATTTCCCAAATGATGTTTAACAGAGCAAGAAAATTTTCACAGTATTTCCAATAATATTTTTTCTTCTGGAGAAAGTCTTATTTGTTTTATTTTGGCTAGAATAAAAGAAGTTTTAATTTAAAAAAAAAAAAACATTGTAAGGTCAAAATTATTAGCTCGCTTAAGGAATATTTTGTATAATCATTGTTATAAAATTACTTGCCTAATTACCATAACTAGTAAAATATTATGTTCTATCACAGGCATGGGCAAACTCGATCCTCGAGGGCCGGTGTCCCTGCGGAGTTTTGCTCCAACACTAATCAAACACACCTGAAGACCCTAATTAGTGTCTTCAAGATCACTAGAAAGCTACAAGCAGGTGTGTTTGATTAGGGTTGGTGCAAAACTATGGAGGGACACCGGCCCTCCAGGATCGAGTTTGCCCATCCCAGTTCTATCATCATGACAAAGATAAAAGAAATCAGTTATTAGAAATGAGTTATTAAAACTTTCATCTTTAGAAATGTGTTGAACAAAAATCTTCTCTCCGTTAAACAGAAATTGGGAGAAAAATATACAGAGGACTTCAACTGTATATTTGTTTGAGTGTGGTGTGATTTCAGACGCAGGAATGGAGCTGGAGTCAGTGCTCTTGAACTCTACTTATCTTTCCAAACAATAAATATGACGGACCCTCATTGCAAAGCCCATTAATAAGGCGTATTTACAGAATGTTGTTTTGCTCTGCTGTGCGTTCGATCCAGCTGCGGAGGCTTCTGGTGTTGTGTAAGCCCAGCAGAGGTCTGGCATGCTCTGAAGTGGAGATGCTCGATGGCATCCCAGTCATTTCCTGAGCCGCGGGGTAATGACCAGCGCCGACCGGCTTTGTCCACGGGGGTCTTTTGCAAACACTTACTCAGCCTGTCAGACGCACATTTGTTTAAAGTGGGACTGAGAGTCTACAGGCTAATGGATAGACGGAGTAGTGCGGTCGTTTGCTGAAGGTGATTTGCAAGCATTAGTTTAATGCAGGTCCTTTTATTTTCATCATTTATCCACTGGTGTATGCTACAAAAGCTGTCACTTGAACCGTATGTTTTCAAAAAGTCCGCATTGGTACCTTAAAGGTACGTTTGTACCAGGGGGTTCCTTCTGGTACCACCCCGGTGACAGCTTTTATACCTTTATTTCTTAAAGTATATCTAATGATTGCATCAATTAAAAACATAATATGTGAAGCTATCACGCCATGATTATTATTATTATTATTTTCATTACTGTCATAATTGGAGTCTTTATTGATACACAGTAAAGAATGGATTGACAAAAAGTAAACACAACAAATATTTTTAAGTTGCTTTAACTTGTTTCATTCATTCATTCATTTTCTTTTCGGCTTAGTCCCTTTATTAATCAGTGGTCGCCACAGCGGAATGAACCACCAACTTATCCAGCATATGTTTTACGCAGTGGATGCCTTTCCGGCTGCAACCCAGTACTGGGAAACATACATACACACTCATTTACACACATGCACTATGGACAATATAGCCTGCCCAATTCACCTATACCACATGTATTTGCACTGTGGGGTCAACCGGACTTCAACTAGTTTTAATATGTTAATCAGGTTTCAACTACATTTAAGTTATACAAAGTTTAAGGTAATATTTTAGGTTAGTTTGATTTATGTAAGTTGAGATGACTAGAAAAGTTAATATGATTCAACTCAAAATGTTTCTCAAAAGTTTATTAAAGGTACAGTACACATTTTCATTTTATATGTCAGAAATACCAAAATATCAAACTGCACCATACCACTTTCGTAAGGGTCCACTCAAAAATGATTACTGCTTCTTGTTGAAACTACTTGTTTAAAATGAGCTGAAACAACACAAGTCTTGTCATTTCTTTAGCCAATTTAATTGTTTTATGTTCAGTCCACTTAAATTTGTAAACCATTAAGACAACATGATGGAATTGTGTTGGTCCAACGACCTGCCACCTTGTGTTGGTCCAACGACAGGGATTTGTAGTTCCCAGCATGCTTTGCATTGTATTGAATTAAGAGAGAGAAATGTTGACAATAAAAGTAATCTTAGGTTTTTAAGGTTAATAGAAAGAGTTGTTGGTGTTTAATCTTCACTTTGGTTTGAGGATTTAGAAGATTTTCATGTAATAATTTGTAGTTTGAGATTACCTGGCAGAAGCAGTCAAGTTTTGGGTGTTGGCAGCTTAATTAACAAAACTGCAGTTTGTTGCTTTGCTCGGTGAGCAATAACTGTCCTAAAATGAGTTCTGAGATCAGTCTCAATCAACTGTATATGTAAGTCATGAAATATGCTTAAAATGGCTATTTTAGTTCATTTAGGAGAACTTCAAATAAAACTAAGAGACTTTGAAATGCACAACCCATAGTAGACAAACTGTACATGATATTATCAGAAATTTGAGTTTAAGTTGAATAAAAATACAAATGTGTTTAAACTTTTATTTGATGAAATCATGTTGGACCAACTTAATTGCATTTAAATGTGTAAATAGTTGGTGCTGAACAAATTTATTGGATGGAAATCCTGTCCTCAATTAAATTGAGTTCATCCAATGAGTTATTTTGAGTGTACCTAGCACTAAAACAGTGTCGGAAGACTCGTATCACTTGTAAAAGTTATGACAGTTTTTCTCGGATGCTAAAACACTATAACCAGTCTTTTGAACTAAAATTTACACTTTTTAATGCCATTTTTGAAAAAGCACACCCCATTTCTCTAAACTTGAAACACTATTCTCTGCTTTGCCTTTGGCACATGAGTTATATTTGGTGAACTGTTACTGCAAAACTCTACACACAAATCCATTCAGTGCTTATGCAATGTGGTCATTTAGAATGTGGTCATAAGGTGGGGTTCATGGACGAAAGTGTCCCTAGACATATCAGAAGATGATGCCAGGGGTCAATCAGGCATCCAAGAGGATTTTACCCCCGCTGCCTGGCTAGGGCCAATACAGTCTGTGATGTGGATGAGATTCTCTGGCCTGACCCAGACCAAAGACAGGATGGTGAGGTGGAATAATTTGTGTTTGTTGTATTGTATAGTAAGATAAAGTGTGCCAGAGTATATACAATGCTTGTGTCTTTTTGTGTTCATCATATAAAAGGTTTTTGAGGGAAAATATCACAAGAAACATAACTTGCCAGTTTGGTAAATATTGTTTTTAATATTTATGGCCTTGAGACCTTTGATATGAGGCCTTGTGTGTGATGTCTGAGGGCAAAGTTTGGTTTTTCAGCGAGAGCCTATGGTTTTGAGCGTAGAGCTTCATTTTGACCTGAAAAACGGATGTTTGGGAAATTGGGTGAGATGTTATGGATTTGTGTTTACTGTTTTGACAATGTGAGGCATATGCTGCGTCTCAATTCGCATACTTATACTATGCCCTAAAAACATGTACTTTTTTGTGAAGGAAAAATATATACTTTTGAGTGTGTAACAGAAGAGTATAGCTGCGTCCCAAATCACATACTTATGCACTATTCTTCGCCATTTTGTAGTATAAATAGTGTAAGTAGTGCGTTCACACTGAAATTAAACAAAATAAGTGCACTTTAATTACCTGGATGATGCACTCATTCAGCTGGTAAAATGAAGTGTGGAATGATGGACACTTCACGCACTCAATGGCCACTGCTTTGCTCATTTATGTAGCGGAAGGGGCGGAGCTATTGGGCACACATGTTGGATAACTGTATTTATTTTGGATTGCGAAAGCAAAATTCTCCTCCGAGAGTGATTATAGCGCCTCCCGATGGTGAATCTGGTTATGCTCATGGCAGGTATTATTTGGTACTTTATTCATTTATTTCACTAGTTTGGCAACCGTCATCAGGGAATCGGTTTGGAATTTCCGCTTAGTAAAAAAACCATTAGTGTTTGATTTGGGACGACACTACATACATATACTATGCTGTCCAGTGTGTAAGTGCATAAGTACATAGTGTGTATAGTGTGCCATTTGGGACGCAGCCATAGTTTTAAGAAATATGTTTCTGTAATTAAGCATGCAAAATTCATAATTATGACAGCCTCAGCACATATAAATATTATACTTGATGCCTCAAAACAGGTTTGTTGAAAATGACATTAATGTCATTAACCAATTATTCTTATGCAATATTCTTACCGTTAGCTTGCTACTAGGGAATGATGCGTAAAAAGAAATAGCGCCCCCTATTCGATATTCCGTTTCAGTTGGAAGTACATCAACATACTGAAATAAAAGTCTAAGCAACTTCCTGTTCACGTGGACTTTAAACCACTTGTTTTGAGAACATAATTATAACACAGTAAGCACACAATTTCTATCCATCCCTGTAAAGAAAACATGTTATCTTCGCCTGTGAGTTCTGAGTTCTGTGATTGACAGTTAATTGCTTGCGAGGCACACTGGGCTTTCACATCAGTTTTTTTTTTTTAAGGTGCACCGCCTGCTGATTTCATTTCTTTCGCTCATTTGTCTGCAGTTGTTTTGCCACCATCACCGGTGAGCTCTAGAGCAGGAGACCCACTGTGCTGAAGTCTCTTTCCTGGAAAAAGAGCATTCAGTGAGCGATATCTGACTTTGCGGTCAGGTGAACTTACGCAATTCTCTGCAGAATTAAATGTGCTGGGAAGTGGTAAAGTGCATCATTCCCATGTTGAACAAGTGCAGCTTCCCATGAGGCCAGGTAAACAGGAGGAGATGATGTTTGGCTCAGCCTCAATGACCAACGACTGAGATAGAATAGATTATTGCAGTAAAAGTAACTGGATGTTTTATATGTTATGAAGAACATGTGAGTAATGTTATGCGTGGTTGCTAGGATCTCTTGATTTGGATGCTTTTATCACCATCCAAAATCAAGGATGCCAAGCTTTGTTGTAAGTGTGATCACTCGGCAAGCTGTTTTTATACAATTTTATACTTTATTAATAGGATTTTTGATAGGAAAATTTGCACAAAATGGGCGTCACGGTGGCTTAGTGGTTAGCACTGTCGCCTCACAGCAAGAAGGTCGCTGGTTCGAGTCCCGGCTAGGTCAGTTGCCATTTCTGTGTGGAGTTTGCATGTTCTCCCCGCGTTGACGTGGGTTTCCCCTGGGTGCGCCGGTTTCCCCCACAGTCCAAAGACATGTGGTATAAGTGAATTGGGTAAACAAAATTGGCTGTAGTGTATAAGTGTGAATGTGAGAGTGTATGGGTGTTTGGCGTTTCATTCTGCTGTGGCGACCCCTGATAAATAAGGAACTAAGCTGAAGGAAAATGAATGAATGCACAAAACAGAAAAACCAAGTCAACAACAAGCAAACAAAATCGCCAATACTTCTTTCCCCTTTGTGGCTTTAACAAGAGACTAATACAGTAGCTTACAGTCTGCAAACATCAAGGTTCAAGTCCTCATGCTTCACACAAATGCACAGCATATGTGTATGTATAGGGTGCAAGCACAACACCATTATTGCAGTAAAAAATAGTAATAATTAGAATTAAATTTAAAAGAGGAAAATACAAAACAATATACATTCTCTGCCATCTAATTTTGAGTTTGAATACTATAGGTTTTGAGTAATAAGGAATTTTAAATGTTTTTAGAGAAAGGGTCTCGCTAACTAATGCTGAATTTAGCTGATTACAAATATATGCTTGGAAATTATATCATTATTATTCATTCATACATTCATTTTCTTTTCGGCTTAGTCCCTTTATTAATCTGGGGTCGCCACAGCGGAATGAACCGCCAACTTATCCAGCACATGTTTTACGCAGCGGATGCCCTTCTACGGTACACTACGGACAATTTAGCCTTCATAATTCACCTGTACATGTCTTTGGACTGTGGGGGAAACTGGAGCACCCGGAGGAAACCCACGCGAACGCAGGGAGAACATGAAAACTCCACACATAAATGCCAACTGACCCAGCCGAGGCTCGAATCAGCGACCTTCTTGCTGTGAGGCAACAGCACTACCTATTGCGCCACTGCGTCGTCCCATATAATTATTATTGCAAATTATATATAAATACCTGTTTTCTGTTTAAACATGTATTAAAATTAAATAAATAATAAATTTAATTGTTATTGCAGTCTTGTGTATCACACATGCCAAAAAATATATAAAAATGTTTAACCCATATATTATTATTGTTGGAACTTAGTGCCCTAATAATAGCAGATCTTAATAGTATATTGTTGTTGTTGTTGTTGTTGTTTTACCATTAATTCAATAGTCAAAAATAATGATGTTTTTTAGGATTTTTTCAAAAATAATATTTTTAATTGATCAGAAATATTATAATAGAATTATTTGGTAATATTGGAAATGCCTTTATTGTTATTTTTGATCAATTTATTATAATTTTGTTTAAATATGTATTAAAATTGAATGTATTTTTCTGATATCATTATTATCGCAGTCTTGACATGATAAAAAATAAAACATTTATTATTTGTTATTATTATACATTTGTTATTATTATTGACTATAATTGTAGCTTAGTGTCCTAATAATAGCAGATCTTAATAGTATCTAAGGGTTTTTTACCATGAATTTAATTGTCAAAAATAATGATGTTTTGCAGGATTTGTTCATGATTAATATTTTTTAAAATATCAGAAATATTATGATAGAAATATTTCGTAATATTGGATATGCCTTTATTGTTGTTTTTGTTGAATTTATTGTCTTTTTGTTTAAATATGCATTAAAATTTAATATTTTTTTTCTGATATCATTATTATCGCAGTCTTGTGTATGACATGATAAATATAACAAATTTTCACTCAGTTATTATTATTGACTGTTGTTGTTACTTAGTGTTTTAATAATAGCATATCTTAATAGTATCTAAGGTTTTGTTTTTTAACCATGAATTTAATAGTCAAAGATAACAAAGATGTTTTTCAGGATTTTTTCAAAAATACTATCTTTAAATGATCAGAAATATTATGATAGAAATATTTGGTAATATTAGAAATGCCTTTATTGTTATTTTTGTTCAATTTATTATGTTTTAGTGTAAATATATATTAAAGTTTTATTTATTTTTCTGGTGAATTTTTTTTCTTGTGTGTCACATTATAACGATAATAACAATTTGTAATTATTATTGACTATTTTTAAAAATTTGTGCTCAAATGATCTTAATAGTAAGCTTTTTTGTTTGTTTGTTTTTTTAGTCATGACTTTTATGTGCAAGTACCTTTTGTTTTTTCAGATATTTTTCATGAACAATACTTTTAAAAAATCAGAAATATTAAAATAGAAATATTTTGTAATATTACAAATGCCTTTATTGTAATATTTTATCAGTTTATTTTGTTTCTGCTGAACAAAAAATCACGTATTAGTATTAGTTTATCACAGTTCCCACAAAAAAAAATAGACATGAGAAGACTGAAGTTATTATACTGATATTCAGCTTCACCAACACAGAAATAAATTGCATTTTATAGTAAGAAAACCGCCCTTTTAAAATACCATTTTTAAATTTAATTTAAATATTTTTTTAATTAAAAGATACAAATTATTTATAATATATTAAAATAATAACATTTAAATCTTTTTTTATAAAATAAAGGCACTTTTGCTCTTGTTTAAAAAAAAAAACCTGACAAAAAAACTAATAATTATGCTTTGAGAGCAGTTAGGGTGACCACAACTTCTTTTTTACAGAAACGCAGTTTTGTCAACTACACAAAATGTCCAACCACCAAAACTGTGTAAAAGTCATTCCTAGAAAGCGACCAAAATATAGCTTTCGGTTTGTAGGAAGTTGACAAGTAGCGTTTTCCTGCCTCACGGCGAACATTTGTGAGTAAAACAGGAAATAAACGAGCCACATCATATGACTGCAGATGCTAAAGCAGACTGAACTACAGGGGGGGGAGGACGTGTCACAATCCACGTGCACTTCCACAAACACTCGTTCAGCAGCACGTATAGTTAGTGATGATTCACAGTCATTCAACATCCTCTCTCATTCCTGGATGAGTAAAGTTACATACGTGCAGCAAAACTACACTCTACTGACCTGAGGTTTCAACCAGAGAGTGACAGTATTTCACACCATGAGTAACTTTTTACCATACAGGCATGTGCAGCGTGTACTGTATGTGTGTGAAATGACTGTGTAATAACTATTGGATCGGTGTTAGGGGTCAATGATAAACATAAACAGTAATGTTATATTTAAAATAAGAAAAGTTTATAACCACTAACTAAGCCACTTTATTAGGTACACCTTACTAGTGCCGGGTTGGACTCGCTTTCGCCTTCAGAACTGCCTTAATCGTTCATGGTAAAGATTCAACAAGATACTAAAAATATTTCTTAGAGATTTTGGTCCATGTTGACATGATAGCATCACATAGTTGCTTCAGATTTGTCAGCTGCACATCCATGAATCGAATCTCCCGTTCCACCACATCCCAAAGGTGCTCTAATGGATTGAGATCTTGTGACTGTGGAGGTCATTTGAGTACAGTGAACTCATTGTAATGTTCAAGAAAGCAGTCTGACATGATTCACACTTTATGACATGGCGCGGTATCCTGGTAAGATGGGTACACTGTGGTTATTAAGGGATGGACATGGTCAGCAACAATACTCACGATTGACACGATTCTCAGTTGGTACTAATGGACCCAAAGTGTGGCAAGAAAATATCCTCCACACCACCACCACCACCAGCCTAAACCAATGATACAAGGCAGGATGAATCCATGCTTTTCTAATCTTCAATTGTCCAATTTTGGTGAGCCTGTGCGAACTGCCGCTCACTGGATATTTTCTATTTTTTTGGACCATTCTCTGTAAACCCTAGAGATGGTTGTGCGTGAAAATCTCAGTAGATCAGCAGTTTCTGAAATATTCAGACCAGCCCGTCTGACACCAACAACTATGCCACGTCCAAAGTCACTTAAATCACCTTTCTCCCACATTCTGATGTTCGGTTTGAGCTGCAGCAGATCGTCTTGACCATGTCTACATGCCTAAATGCATTGAGTTGCTGCCATGTGATTGGCTGATTAGAAATTTGCGTTATCGAGAAGTTGGACAGGTGTACCTTATATAGTGGCCAGTAGGTGTAATTAAGATGTTATTTAGAATATAGAATCCTTAAACGCATGACAAGCTGATAATTATCCTGGTTATCTTACTTAATCTGTGATCCATATTTTAGACTAGTTAAAACTATATTGCTTTTTGCAGCGCATTATTTGTCCAATTTATGAGAGGAATTGTGTGTGTGACATGAGCAAATCTAATAGCTCATAGTAACATGTGTTAGCTATCTCTATGCGCAAAATATTTGCAAGTCGGTTAATTCCTATCAGCTCCAACAACTGTCAATGAGTTGCATTGTTTACTACTAATGTTTTTGGGTTGTGCATTTATTTAAAGGGCACCTATGGTGAAAAATCTACTTTTCAAGCTGTTTGGACAGACATGTGTCTAGGTATAGTTTATAGACCATCATATTGGGGTGATATAAACACACACAGTCCTTTTTTTTTTCAATTTAACAACATAAAAACGGTGGACCAGTTGGAGCGGTTTTCAGACCGACCGCAACTTGACGTAAGAGTGCGGTCCCCCCGCCCACCAATATTGATTGACAGGCCTGCATCACCATATCCTCAGTTTGTTGTTTCACGTCCACCATTTTCAGCGTGCGAGTCAAAGCGATGTCACCAAAGGAACACCCTAGCTCTATTTTTAGATGTAAGGCTCATTGGCTCAACACAAGATCAATATTCTCCACATGATGGCTCTAATCGGAATTATTGTTTGTACCCTTTGGGTAGGTTTGCAAACATGTGTACTTTTCATTGAGTCTTCCTTAAACTTCAGCCGTTTGCATTTCTCACGGTCACAGAAGCTCCCTGTGATCATAACTAGGTGCAGCTGGAAAGTGCAAGTGCGTTGCTTCACGTGCATGTCTCTCCATTGAAAATGAAATAAAGAACTTGCCTGCAGGTCGAACACCAGAAGCACCGCTCGGCGACGTGCAGCACCATGCATTTTAGAATTCTAAACATAGGTATCTATCAGGGTACACACAACGGCGCTTCAAGTCGGCAGCTGTCCGTGGTGCCCAGTCACGATTCGGGACACTTCATGTTTCTGCCGCACCACAGAGCGCCATCTGAATAGTTTCATTTTAAATACCATACGAATGTGTGTGTCTGGTGTGCCATGTCGCAGCTCTGGTGCCTCAGTCAAAGTTAATTCAGGGTGCGTGGTTATTAGTCTCGATGTACAAGCTCGGAACTTTAAACTAACACACAGTTGGCTGTAAAACTGTATAAAGACACAAATGATTTTGTTCTCTCTGCTTGGTCTGTGTCCAAGTCGTACATGTACGGCTGAATGCTGGTCCTCTCACTTATGTTGCTTCTCTCTGTCTGCCTGTCTGTTGCCATACACAAAGCGGGAAGTCGAAACTAATTTTCATGTGAAGCAACACACCCCTAAAACAGCGAGCTGTGGACACGTCCCCAAAATGACACTTTTTAACACATTATAATAAAAATCTGAACTGTGTTTTGAACTGAACCTAAACTGGCACACTCAGAAGAGCCATAATATTAATATAAATCATAAAAAGGGGTAAACTATGTGCCTTTTTAAACTGTAATCAAAACTGATTGGAACTACCTGTGCAGTAAAGGTGCTGTATTTAAGTTTTTGACTTTTCTTTTTACTGAAGAAGTAACTATAATATTTTATATATTATATTATTTTTAACTTGTATTATATTATTGATAAATACTTGTATTATATTATTGATATATACAGGGATCACATTACACAACCAATGAGAACATGGCACATGACTAAATCAACCAATAAAAACATGACACAAGAACAAAGAAGCACATGGCGGGAAACACAGCGGGAAGATAAGACTAGATTACAAAATAAAAGAAAAGGCAAACCTTATTATTATTTGTTTATTTATTTGTTTACAGACAATAATCTGTCATTTTTTTTCAGTACAATCTAGTGTGAGCAGAATAAGGTCTCCGTGCAGAATAATTGGGATCATTTGATGGTAAAGGATTACAGACTTTGCTCCGAGTTCATTTCCAGTGATTTAATTGTGTACAGAAGCCTAGAATGATGGAATGTTCCAGCTCCTCTGGCAAAAGCGCGCAGTTCATTCCAAACCTGATGCTCCGCTACAACTGAAAGGTGAAATACCTCGAGCTGAACCCTCCATAGGGGGCCCGGCATGCCAGATTTGCACACAAACTGATGGTTTTGATTTGCCCACTGTCTTTACATTCAGATGCATATGCCGGGATAGAGAGCAGAGATGGCGGCTGGTTTTTGTATTGACATAAAATCCTGACACTATAGCTTTTTTTGTATATAAAATATATAAAAGTAAGTCATTTTTCATCCTGCTTATCAATTCCACTTGGTTTTTTTTTTAAGTGCCACATCATACACAACAAATCATGAATCAGGGACTTTTCATGAAGCTATAAAACCACAAGCTATTTTTGTTTTTCATTAAAAAGCAGAGTCATCTGGCTTTTACTCTTTCCAAGATCCCAATAAAATATAAATGTCACTCCCTCACCGAGTTCAGATCTTTTTATACAACAAGCCCAGTTTTGATTTAATGGCTTGATTTCTTTTAAATACGACAGTGTCATGTCAGTTTGGAATTTGAAGATGGTAAATCACTCCTAAATTGAAAATTGGAGCAAGCCTGAAAACTGTGTCAGATCCATGATTATGTAAAATATTGAAAGCATATGCATGACTGCAGCCTGAAAGCATTCAAAAACCAATGGGATGGATGAAAACCCACTTGAAAATAGCTATGATTTTGTTATTTACTAATATGTGATATGTTTACTCACATTTATTTATGTGATATCTGGATATTAAACATGAATATGAAGACAGATTGTCATACACTGCAAAAAAAAAAAAGAGAAAAAAATAGTCCAAATATACTGCTGTTACAATAGAACGTCTATTGAGTGTCGCCTCTTGGTCATTCTAAGCTCTTTGATAGAACGTTCCATTGCAACAGCAGTGCCCAGCAACAGCCCCACAATTCCACCATTTTGGAGTGAAAGCGATCGGCCGTCCATTGGATCTCCTTGCTGTAGCGATGACAAGCAGCTGCTTTGTTTTTTGTTTATTTATTTAAAAAGCGCATTAAAGCTGAGATACAACCTGAAAGACGACAATACAACACCTACTATCACAATCATCAGCACTTTTAATTGTTTATTTTACAGACTTATAATATGCTGGTGTTCTATTGGAATTTTCATTCCAAAATGGCCACCGCGTGACACTAGCGGCATCTAGTGGCGGTTTCCCAAACAACAACAGAGTGTGGCCTCTTGGTGATTCTATGCTCTTTGATTTAAAACAAACAGGAAGTGCATTTTCAGATTTCAGTTAAAGATTATGAAGGCAAACATTTTTTTTCTTCATAAAGAGACGCACAGTTGAATTGTGATTAATGAGAGCTAAAAAATCATATGGTTAGTTTTGATCTCATTTGTACTTTAAGAATTTTTGATATTTGGACTAGAAACGAGACAAGTAAGAAAGTCTAAGACTTATATAACGTAGGAAAATAGAAACTGATGTCATAATTGATGCACAATTTTATCATCAGCTTCTAGACTTCAGAGATATCATGTAACGTCTTGCTTGTCTGTGTTTATTCGCAGGACTGCTCCAGCTCAGAGGAATACACTGTAGCCGCGGCACTGCTGCCCTTGACCACGGCCTTTTACAGGGTAAGTGTGAGTTGAGCTCAGACTGGCAGCTGGCACACGGGCAGCTCTGATTACTGAATCTTAATCACAGCACATCAACACTGGCACAAACACTCATTGAAGCACTTTACACCTGTCTCCATCTGCTCAGTTGAACTCTTAAAGGGCCAGTGAAATTAAAATAACGTTTTTAGATGCTAGTATCAGTATGTTAGTCTTTAATGATATCTGAAAGCTAGTGTGGTACAAAATTTGCATTTAGAAGATATAAAACCGATATAAACATGTAAAGCTTAAAGTTTGTTACTTACGCCTTAATGGATCAATGGTTTCTCATCAAATCTTGACCAATCAAATGCTCTCTAGTATCTGACATGCCCCGCCCCCTTCAAGACGCTTCTCATTTGATGCGCTTGAGCTCAACCACTCTCACTGGCAGAGCAATGATAAAAATAAAATACTATTGGCTGTTTTTTTTTAAAGGGGAGGAGTATGGAGCTAATAATATGCCAAAACAATCTGAATTTGAATTGTTCATTTGAATTATTGAAAATTGTAATTTAATACATATGAATTGTTATATGCCGATAAAAATTGTTTTGAATTTGAATTTCTTATTTTGAATTTAAATTTCTTAATTTAAATTTGAATTTCATAACTTGAATATTGAAATTTGAGAAAACAATTTTTATAGACGCATTTTCAAACTTCAAATTTTTTGTGTTCTGAATTCATAGACTGCAGATATCCAGTTTGTAAAAATACAGTTTCAAGTTTTCAAGATGCAAAAATTCAGAACATCAATTTCTATATCCTAAAATTCTAAACCATAAATTCAGATCTTGAAATTCAGATTCAGTAGAAAGTAGGTCTTAAATTTCAGATGTTTAATATTCAAGTTATGAAATTCAAATTCAAAGTAAGAAAGTCAAATTCAAAAAACTTTTAACAGCAACTAAAAATTCATATTTATTAAATTACAATTGTCAACAATTCAAATTAACACAATTCAAATTCAGATTGTTTTGGCATATTATTAGCTCCATAGAGGAGCTACTCTATGTTCCACCCTCTCTTCATTTTTCAGTCAAACGTCGAATAAAAATACATATTTTAAAGCACTTCACGGGACCTTTAAAGGGCCACGAAACACTAAACTACATTTTTTAGAGATTTGGAGTTCTTTGATATGTTTAGATTTTTCATATGGGGTTTAAAATCTCTATGTGAGCCATTGTGAAAATTATTAAACCCCCTGTCAGTTTTTTCTTCTTTTTCAACTGTTTCCCAAATGATGTGTAACAGAGCTTTAATTTTTTCACAGTAATTCCTATATTATGTTTTTTTCTGGAGAAAGTTTGATTTGTTTTATTTAGGCTAGAATAAAAGTTTTTAATTTTTTTTTTTAAATTCTGGTCCCTGTATGAACAGAGCAGGAGTTTGGTTCACATTGCTGGCAAAAAGTAAGACTTGTTACTGGTGCATGTTGGACTCCGGCAGGGCTGCCCTTTGTCACCAATTCTGTTCATAATTTTTTTGGACAGAATTTCTATGCGCACCCTTAGGCTGGAGGGGGTCCAGTTCCGGGATCTCTTTTATTCGCAGATGATATTGTTCTGTTGACTTCATCGGACATAAACCTTCAGCATGCACTGGGGTGGTTTGCTGCTGAGTGTGACACGGCTGGGATGAGAAGTAGCACCTTCAAGTCTGAGGACATGGTGCTCCACCAGAAAAAGGTGGTTTGCCATCTCCAGGTTGGAAGAACGTCCTTACCCCCGGTGAAGGTGTTCAAGTATCTTGGAATTTGGTTTATGAGTAAGGGAAGGATAGAATGTGAGATTGACAGGTGGATTGGTTCAGCGGCAGCAATATTGTGGTTAGCCTACCGGTCCGTTGTGGTAAAGAAGGAGCTGAGCTGAAGGACAAAGCTCTCGATTTAATGACGATGTTGTTCTGTTGGCTTCATCGGACATTGACCTTTAGCATGCACTAGGGTGGTTTGCTGTCGAGTGTGACGCGGCTGGGATGAGAATCAGCACCTTCAAGTGTGAGGACATGGTGCTTCACTAGAAAAAGGTGGTTTGCCATCTCCAGGTTGGAGGAAAGTCCTGATCCCAGGGGGAGGAGTTCAAGTATCTTGGGGTTTTGTTCACAAGTGAGGGAGAAATGGAACGTGAGATTGACAGGTGGATTTTTGCAGCGACAGCAGTAATTCGGATAGCGTACCAGTCTGTTGTGATAAATAAGGAGCTGAGCCAAAAGCCAAATCTCTTGATTTATTGGTCAGTCTACATTCCTACTCTCATCTATGGTCATGAACTTTGGGTCATGACCGAAAAGACAGGATCTCGGATACGACCAGCTCAAATAAGTTTCCTTCGCAGGGTGGCGGGTCGCACCCTCATAGATAGGATGGGAAGCTCTGTCACCTGGGAGGAGCTCATCCACAACGAGAGAAGTCAGCTGAGGTGGCTCGGGCATCTGTTTCGGATGCCTCCTGGGCGCCTACCTACTGAGGTGTTCCCACCGGGAGGAGGCCTCGGGGAAGACCCAGGACATGCTGGAGGGACTATGTCTCTTGGCTGACACCTCGGGATCTTCCCGGAGGACCTAGGAGACGTGTCTGGGGCATAGGTTTCAAACTCGATTCCTGGAGGGCCACAGCTATGCACAGTTTTGCTTCAACCCTAATCAAACACAGCTGATCCAACTAATCAAGGTGTTCAAGACATCTATAGACTACTAAGCAGCTGTGAGTTGGAGGTGGTAGGAGCTAAACTATGCAGAGCTGCAGCCCTCCAGGAATTGAATTTGAGACCATCGGTTTGGGGCGAGGGCAGTCTGGGGTTCTCTCCTGAGACTGCTACCCCCGCAACCCGGCCCTGGAAAGGTGGAAGAAAATGAATGAAAGAATGAATCATGGCACAGGTAAAAGATATCTGTTATTAGAAATTAGTTATTTAAACTATAAACTATTGTTTCGGTTTTTACCTAAACCTGATTCAATTCCATCTCAACAGCTTCTTTAGAAATATTATTTCCAGGACAAAAAACATGACGTGTTCAATACTTATTTCCACTACTGTATTATGTATTTATCAACTATACATTGGATGTGTTCCAGATATAAATGATTTTTCACATTGGTGGATCCCTAAAACTAAAGCTAATTACTTGAAGTGCTCTACAAATGAACACTGATGAGGCTTGAGTGGGCTGAACGTTTGTAGAGCGCATGCAAACGTCAAACGCTGTTCACTATAATATACCAATACTAAGGTATTTCAAACTCACAGGCGAAAAAAGGGAATGTGTATTTGCTGGGAATATATCGGAGGCCTTTGAGTTCCATTCCACTAGAAGAAAACTACTGCATGACAGTCCCTGTAGTCTTGTTTAGTTGCGCTGTGGTACAGTGGGATATAAAGGAGGTCTTGGCAGCAGGGATTTGGAGGGTGTCTGGCTCTCAACACGATCCATCACGTACCCACATTATTGTTGTCATAGCGATAGACACAACCGACTCTGTTGCTTTTCAATTGTGAGCTGCTCTGCAATCCTTGTGCAGTGACTCACACCGTGAAATGAAGACTGTGATATAATCAGAAATCACATTGGTGACCCTCATGTCTGTTTGCAAGACAATAGCTGTTATCTTAGTCATAGAGACCTAACTGTGGTTAACATAACCCAGACGACTACAGTTAAAGTCAAAATGATGAGCACTACTATGAATAGTTTTTTTCCTTTTTTAAATATTTCCCAAATGATGTTTAACAGAGCAAGGAAATTTTCACAGTATTTCCTATAATATTTTTTCTTCTGGAGAAAGGCTTAGTTGTTTAATTTCAGCTAGAATAAAAGCAGTTTTAAAATTTTTTAAAGGGCACCTATTTCACCCCTTTTCAAGATTTAAGATAACTCTTTTGTGTCTCCAGAATGTGTCTGTACAGTTTCAGCTCAAAACACCCATCATATTATTTATTATACCTTTCAGAAGTTACAGTTTTCAGCTCTGAGCATCTTGTAGCTGTTTTTGTTGCCTGTGCTTTTAATGCTAGTTTTCCCCACGAGCCTGACAAAGTGTGCCTCAATCTAAGCCTCGGCTGCCTCGGATAAACAGCACAGTGACAGACATGAAAGAAGCACATCTCGCGTAACGTTTGTGAGAAGTACTACAGTCAGAACTTTCCCAATGAATATTTGATTCTTTGTTTTGGAGTAATTCAAGCCTTTCTGCAATGATGAGTCACACACAATGAGTAGGTTTACATGGACACCAATAATTCGATTTTAATTGGATTAAGAGTTGACCATGTAAACAACGTTTTTTGATTAATTTAATCTGACTAAGGTCGTAATTGAACTAAAGAGAAATCGAATTTTAGTCGCATTATTGAAGTGCAGTACAGACATGCAAACACCTTAATCAAATTATCACCTTCATGTAGGACTTTTCGCCGCATTTTGCAGCAGGATAGTCCACACACACACTCACACACCCACACACACACGATTGTTTGCACCTACCGAGTCAGTGCAGATCACAGACTCCTGCGCTGTGAAATGCGGAGGGTTTTTTCCTTCCATTCAGCATGCGGTATAAACTTCCATTAAAACAACACTCTTCCAGCAGTTCATAGTTGCATCCAGTATCTCGTTTATCACGGGGGGCATGCATGAAATGTTCCCGAATGAAAAGGAAAGTGCCAAACTGCAGTTAAAATTGACAAATTAAAAATGAAACACCCGAAATTACATCTCTGGAGGAAATGCGGATATCTAATTATGTGCTATAACATGTTAAACGGGATCATGAAAGGAACATTCAAAAAGCAACTCATGTAAACGCCTTAATCTTATTATTGTCTTTATTAGATTAAGGCAAATAATTTGATTACTGATGTCCAAGTAAACGTAGTCAATGTCGTTACAAAGCTTACGCACGCACACAGCGCGCATTTAACTTTGCACTGTTTTTGCACGGCAAATGTGACAGGATACATGTTAATATCCACTGCTGTATGGATATCTGTTAAGTTAATGTACAAAATAAACCTGATTTAACGTCCACAAACTGGGATTGAAGCTTCTTCTTTTATAATTGTACTGATGCGCGGATGTGGTGATAAAGACGGCAAAACACACTGTTTTAAAAAGGTTTAAGCTTGTAAAACTCATACTTGGTCACATTTGATGATAATTGATGATCACAGAGAGCTGAATAGATCTTTTAATCCCAGTTGCTTTGCGCACGTCCTGTCTTGTTGGGATGATTATACGTGTTACTACTAATTGATTGCAGCTGTCAATCAATTCGGTTGGCGGGGAAACCGCACTCCTACGTCACGTTGCGGTGGGCTTCAAAATGGGAGGGATTTGGATCCTTATTTAATGTCAGGAAATTAATATAATCTATAATAACTAAGAGACTTGTGTTTATATTACTCTAATATGACTGTGAACACACAATACCTGCACACAGTTCTGTCCATACATGTTCCAAAAGATGATTTTAATCATAGGTGCCCTTTAAAACCATGTCGAGGTCAATATTATTATCCCCCTTAAGCAATATTTTGATATTTCAACCTAATTAAGGCTTTAAATGTCACTTTAAGCTGAATACTAGCGTCATGAAAAATATCTAGTAAAATATTATTTACTGTCATCATGGCAAAGATAAAATACATCAGTTATTACAGTTATTAGATAATAGTTAGTAAAACTATTATGTTTAGAAATGTTAAAATATTTTATCCTTTAAACAGAAACTGGGGAAAGAAATATACGGGGGCTAATAATTCAGGAGGGCTAATAATTTTGACTTCAACTGTACATCACACAGAGATTTAAATTTTTTTTTTATTATTATTATTTTATTAACCTTGCATTGTTAACTGGAAGGTGTGACTCTGAAACAACAGCTCGACCGTACATTTCATACCTTGAAAATTTTTGAAAGCTCAGATCTTGAAGGCAGGACGTTGCATGTTTTTTGCGGAGTCATTTAGAAGAGTGGCTGTCAATCATGTTGCCATGTGGTTAATTGGGTGGCATTGCTACAGTGTATAGTTGCTGGAAACATATGCTTATAAAAGTAACCACACACCTCTTTTAAACAAGCCCCATGATTTAAAGCATCATTCATCTCTAACATAAACAGAGCTGTATGTGTCCCTTGCTAACTTCAATACTCAAATACAGATGTTCACTAATCCGGTTTCATTGTTCATAATGAAATTCGTTGTTCATTTTCATCGATGAGCTGCACCTGACACTTAAATCATTCCTGAGAGCCCACGATTTTGTGCATGAGCAATTCAAGACTTTCTTTAAGACATCTGAAAGTAATCTTTCTTCAAACCATCAGTTTCCTGTTTTTCAGTTTTGCTGTGTGGCATTTGCCACTTTTATGTAACAGCAAATCCTGAGCACTGCATTAATAAGAGGCAGTCAATTTTACGAAGCCCTTGTGATTGTGATAAACACCTCATTCGTTGAAAGCAATCACTTGAATCTCATTTGTTTTGCATTGTCTCCAGAAATCTCCAGGCTTAGAGCTACAGTATGCCACTGAAGCCACACAAATATGAGCCCAAATCATTTAAGAAAAGCTTTTTTAACCTTCTGGTAGTCTTTTAGATTCTCTAAATGTATATTCAAATCCACAGTTTATTAGTAATGTCTAGACAACTAGGAATTCACAATCAGCTTTGTAGAGATTGTAATGCTGGAACCTAGAGGTTACACCATGTCATTACATGGTTACATTTATGTATTTATTTATTTGTTTTACAACTAAATCTGCTTTTTGCTTTTGTTTTTGCGTGGCAGAGTCTCTAATTTACCTTGAATTACCTTTGAATAAAATTAAAAAGTTCAATGGGGGAAAGAATTATGTTATTTCCTGCATAAATAATAATTATTGCCACAAAACCCTCTCAAAGTTAAAAGTAAAATAGGAAAATATTATTAAACGTGGTACTTTACAGGCATTCATCACTTTTTGGCTGCGAAGACCTCAAGCGAGATTCACAGATAAGGATCACCAGAGGGTTAAAATGTGCTCATTTTACCGCATTTTTAGCTCATTTAAGTTTAGAGTTCATCTGGTTTAGCTCATCAAGTTTAGCTCATCTAGAGGTAAACAGTTGCATTGTATCATCTTTTAATCAGTTCAGTCGATCTGTATATCTGTATGCCCAAACTTGGTCCTGGAGGGCCGGTGCATATTTTAACTCCAACCCCAATTAAACACACCTGAACCAGCTAATCAAGCTCTTTAGAAAACTCCAGGCAGGTGTGTTGAAGGAAGTTGGAGCTAACTATGCAGGACACCAGCCCTCCAGGACTCAGTTTGGACACCCCTGGCATAGATCATTGAATCAGATTAGACCATTAGCATCAAATTTTAAAAACATGTTTTAATATTTTTCTTATTTAAAACCTGACTCTTCTGTTGTGTATTAGACAGATTGGCAGTTAAAAACCTAGTTTTACTAATTTTCAGACAGAAATACACTGTAAAACCCAATAAGTTAAGGTAATTCAAACCATTTGAGGAAACTGATTGCAACAAACCATTTAGGTTCAAAAACTAATCCTAATAAGTACTGTGAACTTAATCCATTTGAGTAAACAAAGCAATTTGAGCACAGTAAAACACAATAAATGAAGAGAACTCAAACCATTTGAGGAAACCTATTGCAACAAACCATTTGAGTAAAAAAAAAAAACTAATTTATACGAGTACTGTGAACTTACTCTATTTAAGTTGAAGTATTGAGGTATTTAATTAACTCATTACCTTTAACACTCAAGAGTTCAAAACTCTTTTCAAATGAGTAAACTTAACTTTCAGTCAATTTTGAGTTAACTACAATCATTTTATTTGATAAAGTTGACTGTTGGTATTTATTTGATAAAGTAAACTGTCACTAGCTTAATACAATAAAAGTGACAAGAAATATTAAAGCGAAAAATGGTACTAATGGGCCCAAAATGTGCTAAGAAAATATCCCCCACACATTAAACTACCACCACCAGCCTAAACTATTGATGCAAGGCAGGATGGATCCATGCTTTCATGTTTTTAACGCCAATTGCTGACCCAACCATCTGAATGTCACAGCAGAAATCGAGACTCATCAGACCAGGCGATGTTTTTCCAATCTTCTATTGTCCAGTTTTGGTGCGCCTGTGTGAATTGTAGCCTTAGTTTCCTGTTCTTAGCTGACAGGAGTGGCACCTGGTGTGGTCTGCTGCTGCTGTAGCCCATCCACCTCAAGGTTCGACATGTTGTGCGTTCAGAGATGCTCTTCTGCGTACATTGGTTGTAACGAGTGCTTATTGGAGTTACTGTTGCCTTTCTTTCAGCTGGAACCAGTCTGGCTAATCTCCTCTGGCATCAACAAGGCATTTATGCCTACTTAACTGCCGCTCACTGGATATTTTCTCTTTTTCTGTAAACCCTAGAGATGGTTGTGCGTGAAAATCCCAGTAGATCAGCAGTTTCTGAACTACTCTGACCAGCCCGTTCCATGCCACATTCATTCACGTCCAAGTCATTTAAATCAACTTTCTTCCCCATTGTAATGCTCGGTTTGAACTGCAGCAGATCTTCTTGACCATGTCTACATGCCTAAATGCATTGAGTTGCTGCCATGTGATTGGCTGATTAAAAATTTGCATTAACGAGCGGTCGGACAGATGTGCCTAATAAAGTGGCCGGTGAGTGTATTTCATTTTTTATTGTACTCCTTTACTATATATATATATATATATATATATATATATATATATATATATATATATATATATATATATATATATATATATATATATATATAAGAAAGTCAGAATTATTAGCCCCTTTTTTATTTTTTCCCAAATTTCTGTTTACAGAGAGAAGGTTTTTTCAATACATTTCTTAACATAATTTTAATAACTCAATTCTAATAACTGATTTATTTTATCTTTGCCATGATGACAGTAAATAATATATGACTAGATATTTTTCAAGACACTTCTCTACAGCTTAAAGTGACATTTAAAGGCTTAACTAGGTTAATTCGGTTAACTAGGCAGGTTAGGGTAATTAGGCAAGTTATTGTACAATTATGGTTTGTTCTGTAGACTATCAAAATAAAATTGCTTAAAGGGGCTAATAATTTTGACCTTAAAATAGTTTTTGAAAAAATTAAAACTGATTTTATTCTAGCCAAAATAAAACAAATATAACTTTTCTTGAAAATTTCCTTGCGCTGTTAAACATCATTTAGGAAATCTAAAATCTATGTGGGGCTAATAATTCTGACTTCAGCTGTATATATATATATATATATATATATATATATATATATATATATATATATATATATATATATATATATATATATATATATATATATATATATATAATAGCAACTTTTAATTTTTCGTTTGGCTTATACATGCAGTATATAGAAAAGCCAGACGGAAAATTCAAAGTTGCTATTTCGGATGATTTGGAAAGGATCTTTTACTTTTTTAGAAAAAAAAAAGTAGTGTGTTCCTTCAAACCCTCAATATTCCACATATCACCCAAAATCACTTCTAAGCCCACCAAGATGCACTCTAATTTGCCTTCATTGCTGTCCTCAGATGATCCCTGTTTCTCACCACATATAAACCCTCATGCATTTTTCCATAACTCTGGGATCCACATGCCCCCCACTTCACTTCCAGTAGCCTTGTACAAAACCTCACTCATGTTATTGAGCTCTCATTACTGGCTTGGCAGGAGATAAAGGCTTGAACGCCATCTTTCACTCCCTGCCACTCTACTTAAGGATGACCCAGCTAAAGAATGGACATTACCGAAAACGCACTTGAGCTCACTTTTGCACAAGAGCCAGATTCACCAAACAGGCCAAATTTGAGCAAAAGCCAGTTCTCATGCAGCGAGAACTGGGGATGGAAATTTCTGCAGCTGATTTAGAGGCAATGCATAAATTAAAAAATACGGACAGAATATCTTACTCACTTATTGACCAAAGTGTAGCTCTAAGTAGCATGCTAGCCACAAATAAGCCAGTATTCGCAAGGTGCGGGTGATCTACTATTAATTTTTTTTCTCTACCAGAGGTGTGGGGGGGGGGGGGATTAGATAAGTATTGTGGGGGTGTTAAGAAAAATTCTTGATGTCAAAGGTAGCCTACTTCATAAAAGATTTTATTTATTTGAAACCGCTATGGTACACATTTATTTTATTTAGGTCTCTTTATTTATTGACCAAAAAGTATAGGGAATGAATAATTTTGGGCTTTACTGTATACGTAAGATAGTTCACAAGATGTACATTTTGACAAGTGTTTTTTTTTCAACGCTCCAGTTGCTCGGAAAAAAGATCGCGCACTGAGCGCTGGTATTACATGACTCCGCAAATCAAAAATAACATATTTGACGAACAATATGTTTGGACGACGTGTTCCTCTTGAATTCAAAGTAAATACGTGTGGAATGAAAGCCTTCTACCTTATACTGTGCTCTCTGTTTTCTGCAGTTCCTCCCTCTGGCAAAAACAAATGCAGCTATTTAAGACTTATTTCAGGCGTTATATAATGGCACAAATAAGTCTTTGCTCATAGCCTAGTGGTCAGTGCGGCGACGTAATGCGCAGCTGTGCTACAGGCATCCCAAGTTCGAGTCCCAGCTCACAGATCTTTCCCAATCCCGCACCTCCCCTCTCTCTTTAACTTCACTTTCTGTGAATATACAGTATCTACTGTCCTATCGTAATATAGGCAAAAATACCAAAAATAATAATACCCGTGATTTGAAGAGTCTAAGTGTTAGTAAATAGCGTAGTGGTTCATTTCAAATGAATACTCACATCTCATAGAACTTGAGTCTTACCAGGAAACTCCTACAAATGCATATCAGTATGGTCAGAAACAAAAAATAGCTGTGTCTACACCTTTTCAGTGTTTTTTTTTTCCTGTGCGCGTTTAGTAAACACCGGCAGCACTGTTGTAATACCCAAATAGACAGTCTGCGCTACTGTAAGCTGTTAATAAATCTGATCTTTTAATAATAACTCAAATTTTCTCAACAAAAAAAAAGGATGCTGGATTTGATGTACAGTTGAAGTCAAAACTATTAGCCCTCCTGGATTATTAGCCCCCCTGGACATTTCATCCCCAATTTCTAAACATAATAGTTTTAATAACTCATTTCTTTTATCTTTGTCATAATGACAGTACGGAATATTTGACTAGATATCTTTCAAGATACTAGCATTCAGCTTAAAGCATACCTGACAGTGAAAATAAGGGATATGCCCACCATAACTAACCAAAGTGTTCAAAGTGTTTTCATGCCTAAATAAAATGAAAGCACAAAACAGATTCACATTTAAGAGCAAGGGGCGTCCACCAGTGGTTCAGCAGTATGGATTGAAAATACAGGAGAAATACAGGAAAACACCTTTACGGGATAATATCGGGATAGAACTGTAAAATACGGGAGAATCCCGTATAAAACAGGAGGGTTGACAAGAATGGCTTAAAGTGACATTTAATGGCTGAACTAGGTAAATTTAATTAATTAAGCAAGGTTTGTTCTGTAGACCAGTGTTTCCCAACCCTTTTCCTGGAGGCACACCAACAGTACATATTTTGGATGTCTCCCTTACCTGACTAATTAACTTCAAGTTTTGGAGTCTCTTCTTATGTTCTAATTAGGTGATTCAGGTGTGTTTGATTAGGGAGACATTGAAAATGTGTACTGTTGGTGTGCCTTCAGGAACAGAGTTGGGAAACACTGCTGTAGACAATCGAAAACAAATATTGCTAAAGGGGGCTAATAATATTGACTTAAAATAGTTTTTAAAAAATTCAAAACTGCTTTTATTCTAGCCAATAAAATAAAATAAATAAGACTTTCTCCAGAAGAAAAAATATAGGAAATACTGTAAAAATTTCCTTGCTCTGTTTAACATCATTTGGCTAATATTTGAAAAAGAAATTCACAGGAGCATTAATCATTTTGCCTTCAAATGTCTCTTGTACCAAGCAAAAGGCTGATTATGAATGATCAGTTGTGTCTTGGTGAAGGGTTTGTTCAGATCCCTCTTTTTTTTTTTTTTACCTCCGGCCCAAAGGAACTCAAAGACTCAACCACAAAAGTAAACAAAACATTTCCCACAAAAAAAATCTGCTCCATTTACAGCTACCTCTTCCCTTGATTTACAGTTTAAGCATTGTAAATGAGGGCTTTTACGTAACCCGAATGACTCAGCTCATTGTTCCTCCTGCTTAACAATGTTTTCATGTCTTCGATTCCTCAAAGTCACCTCAAATGGAGACTTGTAGGACGAAAAACATCTTATGCCATGTGGTTCTCAAGCGACACCTGATACCTGATTACAATCCTTCTGAGAAATCATGCGCTCTCTCACACATGCCATGAATATGCAGGCCAATTTTGGTCAAAAGGTTTCTCATTAGCTATCAGCATGCATCTCATTTAGCCAATGAGCTCTGATTCGGTCTCTTTCTTCAGTGCTCGACCTCCAGGCGGTTTATTGGTCTTTTCTAAGCAAGGTCGGAGCTGTCGTTCACAGATCATCGCTCTTCTAGAGCCTCCGAACTGTTAAAGATGGCATGTTTACAGTCTGTTTACTTGTGTTGTTGTTGTTGTAGGAAATATTAGAGATGGAAAAAATTAGGTCAGAGTCTGGCTTTCGTTATTGTGTTTTATCATGTGTAAACTATATTTTGAGCATCAAATGGTTTGTTTGTGCATGACGTGAGACAATACCTGATGTTTAATAACTATTCGGAGCAAGATTTTAGGTCAGCACTGTAAAAAATGCTGGGTTCCAATTCCTTCATGTTATCCGATTAAGTTAACTCAATCATTTTTACAAATTGAGGTGGATCAATTTGCATTATTTATAAGTGACAGACTTTTGTCTTAGGAAAGTCAGACTTTACTGTCCTAATTAAATAATTAAAAATCAAGGCATGAATATATTTTATTTTGGGAAAATAAGCGTAATCTAGAGGTATTTGCCTTTCATATAACCCACTTCTGATAGCAAATGATCCACTAGAAGACAAGTTATTATCTGTTGTTCCTAAAATTTGGATTTGGATCTTTCAGAAATTAATTCTGTTGTGCAACAGTTTGTTTGTCGAACATATAAAAACATATTTTAAAAGAAAGAGTGCGTGCCTCATGGCAGTATAACATTTCAGACAATTACATTTTAGAGAGCTTGATGATTGTACATGTTGTACAAATTATTAAACTGTTCAAGCGTGAATGGGAAACAAAGTGCTATTGATCTATGCTAGTGTCACTATTTGGATGGATTAGCATATATTCCCAGAGATGTATAAAGTACTAGAGACCCAGACTTAAGTAAAAGTACAAGTACTCTATCAAAAAGTGACTTGAGTAGAAGTAAAAGTGCTCTTTAAGCACCATACTTAAGTGGAAGTACTAAAGTATTCAACATTTTTTGTACTTAAGTATTGCAAGTAGTTTATTTAAAAATTTACTACTCAAGTACTGAAAGTAAAAGTACAAGTATTGTGTAATGTAGTTATTAAAGAATGCAATCAAAAGACATCATATTGTTTTGTTTATTTTAAATCTCTTTTTTAGGGGCACGTCATTAAGCAGAATGAAAAGAAACATGACTTACAATACTGTTTTTCTCTCACGCTTGAACCACAGATCTGACAGATTATAACAGCTTTAACACACACCTTTCAAAGTTGTGTGTCACAAAAACAGTCCATAATCCACTCAAAACGCTATTGAAACCCATTTTGGGAGCACAATTTACTGGTTGTAAACGCTGTAAACGAACGTTCTAATTCACTTGATTTTGATTTTATTGTAAAAAAAAAAAACGTGTATATTACTGTGTTAAATGAAAATCTGAAATATTTTATGGCTTATGGCTATGATTTAGTATTCAAAAAATTTTCATTTTGATTGTTTTAATTAAATTGGTCTTAAACTTCATATTTTTCATATTTTTATAGTATATTTATTAATTCTGGTACTTTTACCATAAACCAACATCTCAACCATTTGGTAGAGGCTGATATTTTAGAAATTATGGGATGTGTTGGGGGAAAATGTATTGATTGTGTTAACTAGCGACATTAGGAGTTAAGAAATGCAATAAATAAAAAAATTCTATTGGTTTTTTTCTTGGTGTGACAGTTAAATGGTTACTTGTAATACAACTGTGTCCTTTAATACAGCAGTAATATATATGAACTGTACCCTTAATTTGACCCGCTCAAAGAAAACACTCTTTCTGAATGTATCAAACAAAACTCATGCACAGAAGACAGCATGAGCATTTATAACAAATAAACTAATGTAAATATTCTCCCGCCTGCTTTTTAAACGCTGACAGGCAAGGTCTTACACCCCTTTGATTGGTTTAGAAATGAAAGCGTTGTTCACTGATGGCGGGAAGAACAGCCGCGGTTACAGTCTATGTATGTATAATACGCGGTTATCACAGGTAATCTTTAATAGACACAGTGGAGAAAACTTGCACCTCATACACGCCCAGGTCTGGATCCACAAGTATCGCTTTAACAGCCAAGAGGACAAACAGGCCAGCGGGTCAAATGTCCAAAGTGAGAGAGGCAGAGATGGAGTCTCACAACATTTCTCTGTAGTAGTGAAATAGCGGCTCGTGTGCTGTGCCGCCTTCACTCGCCCTCGCGCCTCCGTCCTTCGCCATAGTATTGCGACACCGCACATAGGAGACAAATGACGTCAGTATGTAATAACCCGTTATAATCTATTACTGAACCGATATCGACCATTTTGACACCTCTAGTAACGAGTAACGATGCAGCTCATAAAAAATCTATCGGAGTAAAAGTATTAAACTCATCGAAAATATGTACTTAAGTAAAAGTGGAAGTAGGAGAAAAAAACAATACTCCAGTAAAGTACAGATACTGCCTTTTAGTACTTAAGTACAGTAGTGAAGTAGTTCTACTTCGTTACATACATCTCTGTATATTCCATCATGCATTATATTCATTCATGCTATTGTTGTTCCTGATTATTGATTTCATACACACAACATGATCATTTTCAACCATTGTGATCATCAGCTCTGTGTTCTTCTGATTTGCACTTTCACTCAGTTTAACTGGAATCATCATTATCATTTTTCCCAGAGGACTGTGCTGTTCTGTAGTCAAGGTCTTCATGCCGTCGCACATGAGAACATGCTCCACATGCTCTCTTACGCTTTATGGTCTGTTTATTCAATCTCAAAACATTGCTTCCCCCTTGACCGAGATTCTTACGTGTCATCATTGCTGTGCTGTCAAGTTATGTCTGCTGTGATGTCTAGGACGGTTGTAGATCTTTTCAGGAACTTGTTTTGTTCTACGTGTGCACCTGTAGCATGTTTATGAATGTATTACATCCTGTGCCCGTGTGTAGTCTTTCCTGAAACTGATGATAGCAGTGTTTACTCTCTCTGCTACACTTTGCTTTTAGTAAGTTGTAAGTTCTAAGTTGATGTGTAACACTGCATGTTTTGGATGTCTCCTTTGTCTGTGACACCCATTACAGGTCTTTCAGTCTCTGCTAATGAGCACATGGAAGTAAAGAGATGCACAAATTAGTATTTTTTTGTCATCATTACGAATTTTTACATCAAACAAGCATGTTTTAATACATTCATAACCGCGTTATTAATGCTGGCAGGTGCTCCTGCCAAATTTCCTCTAGTTTTTCCTCCATGTCTTGGGTACAAAGAAACTGAAAGTGAGCGCTTTTAACTTCTCCCTCAACCTCGCGCTGGTCTGCAGATACCCACACTAGTGGATGCTGCTTTCTCATTGGCTGTAGGTGATCGCTGTTGTTATTTTCAGTCAAAACTCATTTAACACGGCATGTTTTGAATCGCCAACTGCTCCAGATATTGAGCACGCCAGATATCTCACAGGCATCGGCGACTCATTAGCAATTCTCTCTCAGCGATCGCGTCTTTAATAGTTCACACTGTGTGATTTGTGACGAAGACCGATTTGCCTGTGATTTCAGATATTTGTAAGCGATTTCTCAAAACCTCTCAGTGAATCTAAGGCCCAATCCCAATTCTATTTTTGTACCCCTACCCCTTCTCTATCCCCTTGGCCCTTAAAACCGAGGGTGAAGGAGACGGGCTTCAAAATGTACCCCTAAGAATTGGGACAGCACTACAGCACCTGCACACGTCATCATATGTCATCGTGATCTCTTGCTTCATATTAGATCAGACGATCACGACTGCTGTAGTTATTCCAGTTGCTTTATTTTTTGGTATTTATCTTCAAGAAATCACTGAAGGCATATATTATGTTATCATAACGATGTAATGTGGAAAAAAGATCGTAACGTTACTGTGTATTTAACACAGTGGCCATATTCATCTGTGTAAACACACCAAAAACAACACTAACATTATAGCAGACACTGTAAAAAGCTCATTTCCAGCCACTAGACTTTTCTGACAGGGTATTCGAGTGTCATCGAGTGTCAGAATGTTGTCGAACTGCTGTACAGGAGTTATTATTAGGGATTATAGATCACGAAATTTACCTGTTTCTATTTTAGCTTTGTTTTAAAAAGCATGACAGTAAAACACAAACGCGGTTATGAATATATTAAAACACATGCTTGTTTGTTGTAAAAATTTGTAATAATGACAAAAAATACGAATTTGTGGATCTCCTTACTTCCGGGTTCAGCAATACTGCAGTTGTTGCAGGTGTATTCTGGGAAATTTTCGTACCCCTTGGTTTCGAGTATGGTCCTGAAAAATCTTCATTCGAAGGGGTATTGACCCCTTCCCCTTAGCCCTACGCCTTCAAGCTAAAGAGAATTAGGACACCCCTACCCCTTGACGTGAGCGCGCAAAGCGAGGGATAGGGGTAAGTGGAAGTGCTAAGGGGTAAAATTGGGATTGGGCCTTAATCAAGGGGAAAGTAAGGGGAAGGGCTCCCTACTGAAAAAAACAGCTTAAACCAGCCTTGGCTGGTTTTAGCTGGTTGACCAGCCTGGTTTTAGAGGGGTTTTGGCCACTTCCAGGCTGGTTTCCAGCCATTTCCTGCCTGGTCTTAGCTGGTCAGGCTTTAAAATGACCAGCTAAAACCAGCTTGACCAGCCTGATTAAAGCTGGACATAGCTGGTTTTGGCTGGGCTCCCAGCCTGTCTAGGCTAGTCAAGCTTTTTTTAGCTGGTTTTAGCTGGTCATCTCCCAGCCTGACCAGGCCTAGGCTGGTTTAAGCAGATTTTTTCACTAGGGCTAAGGGGTAGAATTGGTATTTGGGCCTTAATCTGGGCTAAAATCATGTAGTCTGAACTCAGCTTAAGAGATTGCGATGACATATGATGACGTGTGCAGGTTTTGTAGTGCTATCCCATTTCTTAGAGGTAAATTTTGATGTCCTTCCACATCACACTTTATTTCAAGGGCCAAGGGGATGGGGGAAGGGATACAAAAATAGAATTGGGATTGCGCTTTACTGAAAGCCTCATTCACACTACTCATAGCTGCAAAGCGTCAATCGACATTTCATTTCAACAAAAAGTGAGTGACTTCTGGTGACCTCCGTCTACGTGAGTGACAGCGTCCTTTGGCGACAAGGTGGGCATGTCGAGTAAGAATTCTTCAACTTTATGCAAATGAATAGTAACTTTCTTGAGCGACAGCCAATAGGAGCACCAGTAGAGCTCATGTGATCCTCTCTCAGCTCTCTCAGAGACCAGTTATTGGTATTCTTGGTACTGTAGACCTGCATTTGCAGTAGGTCATGACCCGGAGTGACAGGCAGCTACAAAGTTGCTGTTAGTGTGAATGAGGCAAAAGAGGATTCAAAACGGCAAACGGCGTATACAGAATTCTAAGACAACAGGAGTGTTAAAACAATATGTATACACAGAACACTTAAAACAATAGCCGATGTATTCTTATGCCCCGTTTGCACTAATACGTTTTAGTTTTAAAACACATACGTTTTGCTACGGTTACGTCTTCCGTCCACACTAACTCGGAGTTTTCGAGCCTGAAAACAGAGCATTTTGAAAATGCTGAAGAGACCGTTTTTATTTTAAAACACTGCTGCTCCATATCAGCGTGGATGGGGGAAAACGGAGACATCCAAAAACGAAGGTGTGGCTGCAGACATCCACCCATCTGATTGAGGCTTTTTCTCAATATTAAGTGCACAAAGTTCAGCTTGCGTCCTTTCCTTGTATGTTCAGACTTCACAAGTTTGATATGGGAAACAAACTCCAGAGGACACGTCGGGTAAATCTTCAAAGGGAACAGTGTACTTTATAACCTCATTCACATCACCCTGCAAGCTGCGTTGTTTCACTATCTTAACAATAAAATGAAAACATAATATAAGGAACTACCTATTTTAATTTTTTATTTGAACTTAAGACACCAAAAATGTTGAGGCGTCGTGTAGCTACATATTTATATGACCGTCATCTTCACTGTATGCATATTTATAACAAAAAGGAACCTAAAACGTAACTGCCTCCTTTTATTTTCATTGAAAAATATGTAGCATACCCTCTCTTTTGCTGAATATCAGTTTTAATAATCAATAATGGCTATTATGAAAGTATAACGTACAGTAAGTTTATACAGTATAGGAAATAAAGGCAAGCAATCAGTCAAATGAGCAAAATCAGTCTACATGGTTACATAAATTAATATATTAACTTATATCTTTGTGCTCAACCAAAACATGTTTCCTTGAGAACAAGTAATAAATTGAAAATACCAAAGAGTAGTTAGATATAGACAAGATAAATTAAATATCACGTTTAACAAATACAGTGAGATAAGATTCAGCGGAAGATCCTTGATAAACTGTCCGACGTGCGCTGCTCTCAGCTGGGGAGGTGTGCTCAAAGCACCCACTGAATGCCTGGAGCTTAGACTTCCGCATACGAAGCAGCGCATGTGTATGTGGTTACGTGATGTGCGTTTTCAGCGGTGTAGTGAGGATGGAGATCTTTTCAGAAACACTAGATGAAACACCAGTATAGACATGGATCGTTTTCGTTCTAAAACACCGTTTTAAAACTAAAACGTATTAGTGTTAACAGGGACTTGGAGAGATCCAGTTTCTTGACTGCACTAGCTGACCTTAGACTCTATGACACACTTCACAGACCCGCGTGACTGTTTTATGGGAAAGGGAGAAATGTTTCCGTTGTGTTTGTCAGTAAATAATGTTATGTCTGTAAATCTGTTTTGTAAAGTATCGAGCATCTGTCTTGAAATAATAAATGATCATCTGCCGCACATACATTTTTGGTTTGAAACCACCACATATGTCTCTGGCTCTTTTTGCAGCAAGTGTTTCGACCATAGTTCAGCAGAAATTAATTGTCAATCCGTGAACTGTCTTGGCTCTAGCTGACCATAGCTTGACCTTCCTCTGTTTACTTCGCATTGTGGGACATGATTACAGCATGTCCTGCATACCGATGTGCCAGACGGCTCTGTTTGTTCAATCGTTTTAACGTTTTTCGCTCTCTTTGTTAGACATAAATCATAATTGCAAATGCACTGTTTTATCCTACATGTCTGAAATGAAAATATATTATGACACAATGCGTCTAAATCAGACCATTTTGATTCCTTCCTGGCTCTCCAAATGGAATGTCTCTTAGTATTAAGTAAGCAGGGATTTGTTCCATAATGTTGGTAAATCATTACACGCCGCTGGTTACGGATCAAAGAAAGATCTGTTGTTTTATTTGGATTTTTTTTGTTGTTGACAAGTTAAGCCTTTGCTTTTAACCAGGTTGGAAAATAGACCACCTTGGACCACAAACAAATCATCTACTGTGTTCTTAAGAAGTTAACCAGAGATTTTCTTACTATTCGAAGATGAGAAGGCCTTACCATTGGAAAAGCTGTATATTTAACTTTGTCTTATGAAGGACATCTAATTCAATTAAATTCAATCCATCTTTATTTCTACAGCGCTTTTACAATGTAGATTGTGTAAAAGCAGCATAACATAGAAGTTCTAGTAGCTATAGAGTTGAGTAGAGTTCAGTTTAGTTCAGTTCAGTGTGGTTTAATTTTCCAAACACTGAAGAGCAAATCCATCGATGCGCAGCTCCACAAGTCCCAAACCAAGCAAGCCAGTGGCGAGGAACAAACTTCACCAAGTGACAAAAAAAAACCTTAAGAGGAATCAGGCTCAGTTGGGGATCACCATTTTTTCTCTTGCCAAAGTTCTTGTGCAGAGCTGCAGTCTAGGCACCGGAGGCTCGAGAAAAGCTGGACATCCATTATGGAGAAGCTGCAGATGTGAGTAGGTCACCGGCGGGTCCACAGGATCAGTACGGAGACTCATCCGTCACTGGGGCCTTTCGGAAAACAGTCTCATGGTCTCCACTCCTCCATGACCGCCATAGCATCTGCTCCAGATACGGCCTGGTCCAGGGTTATAGAGACCTCTATGGTTGGCATCGTCTCTTCACAGCACTTGGATCCAATCAATGGTGCGCACTATCTCTAGAGGCCTTGAGATGAGTATCCCCAGGTGGAAATAGAACATCTTAGCCAATCATATAGCGACTTTTGGTTTCCTTTTTTGCATACTGCCACAGAGGCAAAGTTAGCATCAGGCTTTTAAGGCTTGCCCTCAACAGGCTTTGGTTAAACCATCTTGAATGTTCAGAATTGGCATGATTTGTAGTGAGAAAGCATCAGTAAGTCTCCTTTGTCAATTAAAATTTTAGGGAACTCAAGGTCACATGTACCACGATTCAGTTGTTGAGTAGAAACTCTAAAATGTAGTCCTCTGTAGCCTAGTTATTAGGGTTGGGTATCGTTTTAATTTTAGCGATTCCAATTCTGCTCATAAAATCCGGTTCTTATCGATTCTCAGTATTACAATATTACCAATTCTTTTATTACCTTTATTCAAGCCAATATTATTACCTTTATTAAATATTACCTTTTATTCAAGCCACATTTTGGCTATAACCAACAGGCTGTTAACTTTGACAATTTGTTAAAGATGAAGTTAACACTTTCATTAAGGAATGCAAGAAACAATTACTAATATTTTAAATATACTGCAACATGCCATCCAGTAGCTTCCTTAATGTATTTATTCGAATAATCATGATCACTGTTTTAACCTGCACCATTAATCGCATTTTGAAAAGGTGCGATTTATTTTTTATTTTTTTAAATCACAAAAGCTGTAATAATTCGAAGTGCTAACAAATATGCTAAGAAGCATATCGTTTTTGACAGTTCTGACAGTTTGTAAACACATTACCCTGAACAATAAGATAAATGTAACCCAATCTAAATGTAAATGTTTTCTTGTTGACCTTTTGGCTTTAGAATTATGAGAATTTTTTTAAAAATCACTTTGGCAAAAATGTTTGCTGTCATTGTTTTAACCTTATCGTACTGTAGGTTATCGTCAGTGTTTTACTGACGTAAAATTGTTTACAGTGTGTTTGGATTCTTAAAAATTTAGGATTTTTTATGTAATTATATTTTATTTAGGATTCTGTAGTTATTTTCTTTACATGACAACTTTTATTTAGAAAAAATAGCAACAGTGTTTAAGAAGATTGAATAAACAGATGCATGCACTCAAAAATGTTGGGTTCCACAACATTGGAAAATGTTGGAAATGGATAGAAAATAAAACTATTAAGTTGTCCCAAAAACGTCTCAAGAATTGTGTAGTGTAGCGTGGCATGCTTATTATTGTGCTTGGTCTTTCGTTGATTCTGATAAAACCACCACATCAAACCTGTAATTCTTTTACAAAATATTAGTAAATCATAGTTTAAACTGCAAATCACAATTTTGATTAGAAAAAATTGAAACTAGATTTTTTTTCTCTAAATCGTCCAGGTCCACTGCCTCACATGTAATTCTGTGCTGCACTGTGGAAAAATTTTAAGCCAGAACAACAAAAAAGCATAATCCTTATTTCCTTTCACTTTTTCTTGTTCACTTAACTTTTGAAAACATCAGCTGTGCTGACCTAAAATTATTTGTCACTAATACAAAAACATTTAGTTGGGGTAACATAAAATTATTAGTTTTCTGGAACTGTGTACTACTCTGTAACAAAACTTTTTAAGTTGTGCCAACTGAACTTTTTTGTCTGCAGAACTGGAATTCCTGAAGATGCCTTTTTTGTTGCATGAACAAGTTTTTACTGTTATTTTCTCCTTTAATTGATAGGACAGTAGAAACTATACACTCTCTGAAATAAAGGTACGCAGACTGTGACTGGTGTGGTACCTTTTCAAAAGGTACACATTTGTACACAAAGAGTCCATATTGATGAAATTATATATTAGTACCTAAACATTTTAAGAGGAACACTTTTGTACTAATGTGTTCCCTTAAGGTATTTATAAGGACCTTTTATGTACAAATTTGTACCTTTTGACAAGGTACCACCCCAGTGCCATGGGTCAACGCACTAATCACTACACCATTGGCACCGACGTGTACTTAACTTTTGAAAGCATCAGTTGCACTAACTTAAAATGTCTGAAGTTGAGTGAACAAAAAACTCTTTTGGAAATGAATACATTATCAGAACAAACAAACATAGTTCAATTGAAAAAAAAAATGTATTAGACACAGAATTAGAAACAGGACAGGAGGTAAAACAACAATAACGGTAAACAAGACAAGGATCAAAACATGGCAGGACAAACAAGGAAAAATGCCTTGTAATGCTTCACATGTGAAGTATGCCTTCCTGTTTTTTTCAATTGAACTATGTTTGTATGTTCTGATAATGAATTATTTCTTAGCACAAATTTTTTAGTACTAAGAAACAGTTGAGTTTTTTTGTTCACTCAACTGTAGACATTTTAGGTCAGTGCAACTGATGTTTTCAGAAGTTGAGTACATGTCAACGCCAATGTTGGTTAGTGCATCGAAACATGGCACCTCGATGTTCATGGCGACCCGAGTTCGATTTCCACCTTGAAATCCTATGCCGATCCTTCTCCTCTCCCCACGCTCTCCTGTGTGTACTCTCTACTGGCCTGTTATTATTTTTTTTTTTTGTTCACTCATACTTCAGGCGTTCCAGTTCTGCAGACAAAAAATGTTCAGTTGGCACAACTTAAAAAGTTTTGTTACAGAGCAGTTCACCTCGCCAGAAAACTAATAATTTTATACCCATCTAAAGGTTTTTTGTATTTTGTTATTTGTATTTTGCAGCTGATGTTCTTCAAAAGTTGAGTGAACAAGAAAAAGCAAACGGAAATAAGGATTCTTCTGCCTCGTTTTGTTGTACTGACTTAAAAATTGTTAGTGTGCATCATTGAAGATGTTCGTCAGTTTAATAATGCACAATAATCTTTACACACTTCAATAATACAGGTGGTACTATCAAAGTACTATCAAATTGAAGATACTAAAGCACTAATGTTCAGAGAGATTTCGCATTGTATCATTTGGTAGTTTCTTTGAAATTTGGAACTAGTTCTAAAATGGAACCAATTCTCGATACCCAGCCTACTAATAACCCCTTTTGCCTCAGATCCAGCATTTGAACCAATTTTACTGTCAATAGTACTTGTAACCAACAGGAAAGAGCCACCATGAATCATTTAGAAGAAAGGCAGACCTTCAAAATGTCTTAAACCCTCTCAAGGGCGCCAGTTTTCACTCCACATCTTCTGCTCACCAATAAACGCTTTCACAATGACTGATCAAATAAATTCCCCCCTGGAATGTAAGGTCCACGTGTTCTCTCTCTCCTATCGTCAAGGCTGTACAGTTTGGAAGAGGTCGAAATGACCCCCTCACATCTGTTGTTGAGAAGCCGGCAAAATCTGCGCGCATCCACCCCCATCTGTTGCCAGTCAGATGGCGCGCAACCATGTTGAAGACAAATAATACAAACCCTGGCAGTGTGTTCCTGGTCCGCATCCTACAATAACAACTGCACTGTTTCTCCTGCCACTTTTTCCACTCATCTTCATCTGTATGTCAGCCTGAAGGAAATCTGGGTCTGGATGGCCTAGATTGTCTGCAAGCTCTCAAAATGATATCCTATCCAGCTTTTGGTATCTGTGCAAGAATTATGGATGAACTGGATTTATCAGCGCAGCTTGACATGGACAAGTCTGTATTATGGGGACATGCGGTGTTGAAATGCATATTAGGCATTCCTGACTCCATAGGGAAGGATAAACTGTCCAAAGCCTCCCATTAATGTCTGTGCTGGTCATTTCCAAGTGATCAAGAGCCATACTTAAGGAAAATGTATATATATCAAAGTGGAACTGGCTGTAGATATACGTTAACGGGAGTGGATTTACAGAAAAAGTAGTAGGTGCTTGCTAAGGTGATCTTGAAATGGTTCTCTTTTGTATTTTGTATACATTTCATGCATTTAAATGGAGTATTTAATTTTTTCTATTTAATTTTTTGGAGAAATTTAGCTACAGTAAAGTATTATCATGCTTGGGTCAACAGGTCAGCCTTAGTGGATGCCAGGGGTTCTCAAAGTCTACATTAAAAGGTCCAAATTTGACTTTTTATTTAGGTCAAAGTTCCGAAACAATTGATTTTACATAACTTGGTTTTATTAAACATCCATAACATGCATCACGGTGGCGCAGTGGGTAGCACAATCGCCTCACAGCATGAAGATCACTGGTTCGAGCTTGGCTGGGTCAGTTGGCATTTCTGTGTGGAGTTTGCATGTTCTCCCCGTGTTGGCATGGGTTTCCTTTGGGTGCTCCATTTTCCCCCACAGTCCAAAGACATGCGCTATAAGTGAATTGAATAAGCTAAATTGGCCATAGTGAATGTGAGTTTCTGCATGAGTGTATGGCTGTTTACCAGTGATGGCTTGCAGCTGGAAGGGCATCCCCTGCGTAAAACATATGCTGCATAAGTTGGTGGTTCATTCCTGATTAATAAAGGGTTTAAGCCAAAAAGAAAATGAATGAATGAATGAGTGAGTGAGTAAATGAATGAATGAACATGCATCACAAGTCAACACTATTTATTTTTCTTTAAATAAAGTGGCATTTGCATTCAAAACACATTCAATACAATGTAAACGTGGAAAAAACACTAATATAAGTGCATGTTTGGACAAAACACAACGCAAAGGTAGGCCAATAATATCTGGATGCAGCCATGATGATATGCAAGCTGAGATTGCATATCTCAGAGATGCAATGTCAGACCTAATACACTCAATTGGAGCTAGCGACATCACCCGAAGGGTAGGGTTAGGGGTGGACATTAAACAGCATTGCATGCTGGCCAATTGCACCAGGTCTGCATCCAGACCTCTCTCCAAATAAAAAGAAAAATACAAAAGGTGTGTAATGAAATCTTTAGGTGTTATAGCGTTGCGTCCCTTATATCTGTATTTTGTGGATACTGCTGTTCAAAATGTCTGTCCTTGTTTCATAGTTGCGTTCCACGTTTCCACTCTTTATAAACTCCAGTTGTCTCATTACAAATCAAGCAGAATGCCTTTGTGTTGGCTTGTGGCAAAATAAATGCATACTTATCTATCTGTTTTAACTTTGAACTGTCTATTCTCTTCATCAAGTTTTCTTTTCCATGAGACCAACATCTTCATCCATTCAAATGATCACTTTGCTGCGGTGCATTAAAGCAGGTGAGCGCTCGATCATGTGAAGCCCCCTATAATACCTGGATGTCATGACAAGAGTCACAGAGGAAAACTGAATATTTTGCCTTAGATTTTATTGCGGCCCATATTTTTTTAAGCAAAACTACAAACAATTAAACTGTTGACTTACAAGGTTTATGCATTTATCAATAAAGGAAATTCACAATTTGAATCCTTTACGCACAGTCATGCTATACAAAATGAAGTCGGGTCCTGATTGAATCCTCTCACGGTCCAGACCGGAGTCCGGAGTTTGAGAAGCTCTGGTGTATACCATAGTGGTTGATGTATGTTGATGTCACTTATGTATTTTATATGCATTTCATGCACCACACACCATGTCCGTTTTCAATGGAGTATTCCAAGATGTTCAAATTCATTCAGGCAATTGTCTTTTTTCCTGTTGATTTTTGGTAAAATTTTGCTACAGTATTGTTGCGCTTGGGGCAACAGGTTGGCCTTGGTGTATAAAATAATGGTTGAAGTTGGAAGACCACCTTGGACCATAAACAAACCAGCTTTCATTCACGGGAGGTTGACATTTTGAGTTGTTATGATTGGCAAAAGATTCTGTGGCAATAAAATGTAACTTCCATTATTAACGTAATGTGTTTTTTTTCTGCATGATCAAGTTCCTACATTACCTGACAAAAGTCTTGTTGCCTGTGCAAGTCTAGGGACTACAAATTATAACTTGACTTCTAGTTGATCAATTGGTATCAGAAGTGGCTTTAATGAAAGGCAAAGGCCTCTAGATTACGCTTATTTTATTAAAATAAAATATAATCATGCCTTGATTTTTAATTGTTTAATTAGGACAGTAAGGTCTGACTTTGCTTGGACAAAAGTCTGTCACTTAAAAAATAATGTCCAGTATAGAATATAAAGTCATGGTGCAGAAGAAAAAGAATGAATATTGTGAATGACTCCCATGACCTTGCAGGACTGCATCCATACATCTCTGCAATGACTCAAATTACTTATTGATAAGTCATCTGGAATGGCAAAGAAAGCGTTCATGCAGGACTCCCAGAGTTCATCAAGATTATGTGAATTCATCTTCAGTGCCTCCTCCATCTTTCCCCAGACATGCTCAATAATGTTTAAACTGGTAACTGGGCTGGCCAACCCTAGAGCACCTTGACCTTCTTTGCTTTCAGGAACTTTGATGTGAAGGCTGAAGTATGAGGAGCGCTATCCTGCTGAAGAATTTGCCCTCTTCTGCAGTTTGTAATGTAATGTGCAGCACAAATGTTTTGAAATCTCAGGCTGTTGATGTTGCCATCCACTCTGCAGATCTCTCGCACACCCCCATACTGAAAGTAACCCCAAACCATGATTTTTCCTTTACCAAACTTGACTGATTTCTGTGAAAATCTTGTGTCCATGCGGGTTCCAGTAGTTCCAGGTTCCAGTTTTCTGCAGTATTTGTGATGATTGGGATGCAGTTCAACATCAGAAAAATCTACCATCTGCCACTTTTCCAAATGATCAACTAGAAGTTATTATTTGTTGGTATTACAACTGGGATCAACGACAATACTTTCATTAGGTTGTGTATTTGTTTATCACCAATGAAGCACATGCTTTTAGTGCCTTAAAAAGTATGCATTCTAAGACATAGCCAAAATGTGTTCTCGTTTCTTATAAAGATCGTCTCTGTCTTTCCATCGCTCCTCACTTTCTCTTTCATTCCCTCTTTCCGTCTGTCATTTCACTTGTGATTGTGGTTTGGTTAGCTTTTGGGAAACTAAGTAGCAAAGACAGTTTGTCATAACTCTTACTCAAGTGTTTTGTGAAGAAGACATTGGATGGTAAGCTAATCGGAGGTGTGAGCCGTACAGGCCAATAGAAGGTGAGAAAGACGTCATGTGTCTTTAAGATTCTGTATCCACATGTGCAAATACAAAAAAACTCAGCCTTTATAGTTTCAACAGATGGCCTTCAGAGTCAGTGAGCAGCCCTCGGGTGATCTGGTTTGCTTCGAAGAGCACAAAATAACACAAGAGCCATGTTTTCAAAGTCTTGCCTCGCAGTTTCTCTCCATATGAGGCCTACTGTATGTGTTGAGAGCATTACGGCCACTAAAAATGACTGATTGCTCCTAGAAACCTTTGGCAACTATGTGCTGCTTTCCTGTTTTTACCATGCTTTTTAATGGACTCCTTTACAAGCCTAGTACAGCCCAGTTGGTTTCATGAGCGGTGAGGAGCTCGGCTTGGCTGATTTGACCTGTTATATAGACAGTAGCGGGCTCTGTGTTTATTTTAGCAGACTGCCAGAGTTTAGTTCTCGTTATGTCTCCTACTGATCCATCTTTTTGCTTGCAGAAACTGGCAACTGGAGTGGATCAGTTCGCCTACACCTGCATCCAGGAGCATCCCATCTGGACCAATCAGCAGTTCTGGGAGGCCACTTTCTACTCGGAGGTGCAAAACCAGATCAGAGCGCTTTACCTCACTGCCCCTGAGGACAAACCACTCATCACTGCCAAGATCAAGGTAAAGGCTTGAAGTATTGAAGTTCATTCAATCGTTTTCTTTTTCGGCTTTGTCCCTTTATTAATCAGGGGTTCCACAGCAGAATGAATCGCCAACTTATCCAGCACAAGTTTTGCACAGCAGATGCCCTTCCAGCCGCAACATAATACTGGAAAACCCGTACTCACTCGTTCACACTCATACACTATGGCCAATTTGGTTTTATTCAAATCACCTATAGCGCATGTCTTTGGACTGTGGGGGAAACCGAAGCACCCAGAGAAAACCCACGCCAACACGGGGAGAACATTTAAACTTCACACAGAAATGCCAACTGACCCAGCTGGGGCTCGAGCCTGCGACCTTCTTGCTGTGAGGCGATTGTGCTACCCACTGCGCCACCGTGACACCATTATTGAATATAGAGTATGCTCCATATGAATGGAATGAGCTTCAAGATATGCTATATATCGAATCTGAAACATCTGTCACTATATTTAAAAAATATCTTAAAGTCTGCCTAATAATTGATTATGGTTTATGTTATTTTTGTGTGTCTGTGTTGTAATATGTATTTTTCTGTAATTCTGTCCCATGCTGGCTGTCTTGACCAGGACTCCCTGGTAGAAGAGATATTGTATCTCAGTGTGACTTTCTGGTTAAATAAGTAATAAAATAACCCAAATTATGATTGTTTATTGTATGTCATATTAGCGTAAAATATTATTAACGTATTATTTTTAAAAATGCTAATTTGAAAAAGCTTATTGACAAATCCTAAAAACAAAAAAAACAACACACATTGGCAGATCTAATATAACTTGATCTAATGTAATATAAGTCATTCAAAAATGCATTAAATATGAGATGAATCATCAAATTTTGTGTTATTCGTTAAAAAAAAACAATAAAAACTGCAATAACCACAATTGTATTTGTTTATTTGATGTCAAAATAGCTTATATTGTTATAAATAAATTATTTTAAAAATCGCCAATTTGAAAAAGCTTATCCTAAAAACAAAAAACTGACACATTGGCAGATCTAATATGACTTAATCTAATGTAATGAAATTCATTCAAAATACATTACAAGCTATATAAAAGATCTAATGTAATATAATCGTTCCCAAAATACATTAGAAACTGCAAAGATTGGCATTATATGTATGTACATTTTATGTAATATTAGTTTAAATCATTATAAATAAATAAATAATTACAAAATATGCCAAATGCTAATTGACCAACCCCAAAAACAAATATAGCTGCAAGCAGCACTTAAGGGGCCAAGCACTTCAGAGGCAGAATGAGCAAAGCAGTCCAGAGGCAGAATGAGCAAAGCAGTCCAGAAGCAGAATGAGCAAAGCAGTCCAGAGGCAGAACGAGCAAAGCAGTCCAGAGGCAGAATGAGTAAAGCAGTCCAGAGGCAGAACGAGCAAAGCAGTCCAGAGGCAGAACGAGTAAAGCAGTCCAGAGGCAGAACGAGCAAAGCAGTCCAGAGGAGGAACGAGCAAAGCAGTCCAGAGGCAGAACGAGCAAAGCAGTCCAGAGGCAGAACGAGCAAAGCAGTCCAGAGGCAGAATGAGAAAAGCAGTCCAGAGGCAGAATGAGAAAAGCAATTCAGAGGCAGAATGAGCAAAGCAGTCCAGAGGCAGAATGAGCAAAGCAGTCCAGAGGCAGAATGAGCAAAGCATTCCAGAGGCAGAATGAGCAAAGCAGTTCAGAGGCTAAAAGCAACAAATAAACAAATGCAGTCTAAAATTATTAGCAAGTTTATGATTTATTAATGATCGTTAGTGAACGGTCTAGTGACTAGCACTAGGTGGTGCTGTTACCAAATTTATTTGTTGGGGTCATTGTGATTTGCCAATGACTGAGCTAAAGAGCAGTGTCAATATGTTTAAGCATTGCAGAGTTATACTGTTGATGTCCAGCTAGTAGTATTTGTCAATGCTGTAAACGAAAACCATTTAGCTGATCTATATGATTTCCATAAATTTTGGTCAGCATGGCCTGAAGATGATTAGAGTCAAATTTGGTGACAATTGAATCAACGGTCAAGGAGGAGTTCGCAAAAGAAAGTTTTGAACAAAATCAAAATGGCAGACAGTAAATTTGCCCAAATATGGCATGTTTGGTATCAATGTTTTCGGCATGACCCAAGGAATAATTTGATATCAAGTATACCACAAGAAACCTATGCAATCAACATTTATAGATAATTAAAAAAATGCCAATTGGAAAATGCTAATTGACCAACCCCCAAAACAAAATCAAGAAAACAACACACATTGACAGATCTAATGTAACTTGATCAAATGTAAAATAATACATTTAAAATGACATAAAATTGACATCTAATTTTATTTAATTCATTCAAAATACCTTAAAAACTGCAAAACCCCCACAATTATATTTGTTTATTTTATGTTATAATAGCTTAAATCATTTTAAATATATAATAAAATAAATATCCTCATTTGAAATGCTTATTGACCAACCTCAAAAACAAAACAATCTACACTTAAAATTGTTCAATTCACAGGTAGTTCCAGTCAGTTTTGATCACAGTTCGAAATAAATGCGCAACCCTTAAACAATTAGCGGTAACCAAAGCAACTCAGTGACAATTGTGAATGAGTGTGATCTCAAGGACACAGACATGTGCTTTATCAGGGAGCTGATGTTGAATAACCAACTCACCAATATGCTGAAAACTATTGATTTATTGAAACATTGTGAAGAGGTAGCTAGCACATGTTACTATGAGCTATGAGATATGACAGTGTCATTACAGGCACACACAATATACTGTATATCCCCTGCATGAAGCCCCTTTCTCTCTGCCTGTGACTTATTCAGAGCGGGAAGATCTAACATGTCATATCTTACGAAAATTTGGTCAAATATTACTTTTAATTGTCTAAAGTTTGGTGGTAATTTGCATAAGTCGTTATTTTGCCTCTGATTGGTTGACGAAGATAAAAATGGGGGGGTTGTGTATGGTAACAAAGGTGAAGAATGAGGGGGTTGGGGGACCCTGACGAAGGTGAAGAGCGGGAGTGGAATTTTCTTTGTGTGTAGAGAGTGGTTGACGAAGGTTGGCAGACGGGATTGAGGGTTTAGAGGCACCCCTTGCAAGATGCCACCCTGGCTGATCGCCCATATCGTTCGTGACTAAATCTGCCATTGGATGTGCAACAATCAACAACCTTAACAACCACAACCTACAACCTGATTGACTCTACGTGAAGATAGTGTTGCACTGTGTGAGGTAAATGTCCTTTAACCCTGGTTTCTCATGTCTTTGTCAGGAACTGAGTACATTGTCGACAGCAGCGGGTCAGTCAGAACGGACGGCCATGGATCTCGCAGCAGAGCAGTTGCGTGCTTGGCCCGGCCTGAGCAAAGAGAAGCAGCTTGAGCTGGTGAAGAGTGAGGAGAGCACAGTGTTCAGTCAGGCCATCCATTACGCCAGCCTGATGGTTTACCTGCTCGTCCCATTGGACACCAGCAAAAACAAGCTCCTGCGCTCCAATCCTGCGGCCGACTGGGAGAGCGGGAGCAACAGCATCCTCACAAACAGGCAAGACCCACTTTAAGTCCCAATCCTAATTCTATTTTTGTACCCCTTCACCTTTTCCTTGGCTTCAAAATTAACTTCTAAGAATTGGGACAGCACTACAGCACCTGCACACGTCATCATATGTCATTGTGATCTCTTGCTTCATATGAGATCAGACGATCGCGACTGCTGTAGTTATTCCAGTTGGTTTATTTTTTGGTATTTATCTTCAGGAAATCACTGAAGGCAATGATATCATGTTATAACGATATAATGTGCCAATAAGATCTTAACTGTGCTGTGCATTTACACAGTGGCCATATTCATCTATAAAAACACACAAAAACAACATAAACATTATAGCAGACACTGTAAAAAGCTCGTTCCCAGCCACTAGACTCTTCTGAGAGGGTATTCCAGTGTCATCAAGTGACAGAATGTTGTGAGACTGCTTTACTGGAGTTAGAATTGTGGATTATAGACAGTGAGATTTATCGGTTTTTATTTTAGCATTTTTTTTTAAAGGATGAAGGATGATTAAAATTCGTAATAATGACAAAAAAAATACTAATTTGTGAATCTCCTTACCTCCGGGTGCAGCTATCCTGCTGTTGTAGGTGGTGTATTCTGGGAAATTTTCTTACCCCCTGGTTTCGAGTGTGGTCCTGAAAAAATCTTCATTCAAAGGGGCTATCTACCCCTTGCCCTTAGCCCTACGCCTTCAAGATAAAGAGAATTTGGACACCCCTACCCTTTCACGGGAACGGCCAAAACGAGGGGTTAGGGGAAGGGCTAAGGGGTAAAATTGGGATTGGGCCTCTGATCTATGCCATTATTTATTTATATATATATATGGAATGAACCGCCAACTTATCCAGCATATGTTTTACGCAGCGGATGCCCTTCCAGGCGCAACCCATCTTTGGGAAACATCCATACACACTCATACACTACGGTAAATTTAGCCTTCCCATTTCACCTGTACCGCATGTCTTTGGACTGTGGGGGAAACCGGTGCACCCGGAGGAAACCCACGCGAACGCAGGGAGAACATGCACACTCCACACAGAAACGCCAACTGACCCAGCCAAGGCTCGAATCAGCGACCTTCTTGCTGTGAGGCGAAAGCACTACTTACTGTGCCACCCCATATATATATATATATATATATATAGAGAGAGAGACACTTATCGCACGATAAAATAGCACCGTTAATCCATTCTCAAAGTTGGGCTGGGAGCTGGGTCTATTCTACGCAAGCTATGATGACTTTCACCTTGATATTTTAGCGCAGATGTATACCTGACCGGTGAGCCGTCTGACAAACAAGTGCCTTTCTGAATTAAATCAGCAGGATGCTTGACTTTAACTGCAGTTCGTCAGTTTCACTTTAACTCCTAGAAAAGTCCTACATGACGGTAATAGTTTGATTGCAGTGTTTACTTCAGTAATGCCACTTATATATTCATACTCCACATATCTTAATTCCATTTCTGTTTGGTTCAGTTATGACTTAAGTCGCATTAAGGTAATCAAAAATCGCTGTTTACATGGTAGACTCTTAATCAGAGTATTGTTTTAATCATATTAAAATCGTATTAAAGTATTGTTGCCCATGTAAACAATGTTTGACACACATTCAGTGCTCTATGAATTTGCCTTTGCGAAGCAGCATTTTCTGTATGTACGGACATCAAAAGCAAGTATGAAATCACTGTTTGGAGCTTATGTAGGCCTACAGTTCAACATTCATGTTTAACTGAATAAACAGTTAGTTAACACAAGTACATCTTATTGATCATCATTTATTTTCATCACCAATTATCATAGTAGAGCAGTTTCGCAAGCAGTTTGTGATGCATTTTAGAAACAGGAGATGAGCCCCAGGTCTAATGCGTCACCTGGCTCGAGAAACCCATTCTCAAAGATTTATTATTTGGGTAGCACACATATTCTGAATGCCTTATCTAAACATAATAGTTTTAATAACTCATTTCAGCACACATATTCTGAATGCCTTCGGCAGAATTCAAATGAGCCGTTTTAATCTAGATTAATCTACATTTAAAAAAACTTAACTATGCCCACCTATGATAGATAGATAGATAGATAGATAGATAGATAGATAGATAGATAGATAGATAGATAGATAGATAGATAGATAGATAGATAGATAGATAGATAGATAGATAGATAGATAGATAGATAAATAGATAGATAGATAGATAGATAGATAGATAGATAGATAGATTGATTGATTGATTGATTGATTGATTGATTGAATCTGATTTCTACTATATATTAGCCCTCCTAGAATTATTAATATTTTTCCCCAATTTCTGTTTAACGGAGAGATTTTTTCAGCACATTTCTAAACATAATAGTTTTAATAACTCATTTCTAACTGATTTATTTTATCTTTGCCATGATGACAGTACATAATATTTTGCTAGATATTTTTCAAGATAATAGTATTCAGCTTCAAGTGACATTTAAAGCCTTAACTAGATTAACAAGGTTAATTAGGCAAGTCATTGTTTAAGGATGGTTTGTTCTGTAGACTATCGAGAAAAAAATACAGCTTAAGTAGCTTAACAATATTGACCTTAAAATGTTTTATTTTATTTTATTTTTTTATTAAAAACTGCTTTATTCTAACCGAATTAAAACAAATAAGACTTTCTCCACCAGAAAAAATATTATAGCAAATACTGTGAAAAATGCTTTGCTCTGTTAAATATAATTTGGGAAATATTTGGAAAATAATTCACAGAAGGGCTAATCATTTTGACTTCAAAAGTATATTTTAAACATATAATTAAATGAATGTGCCATAAAATTTAATGTGCCATTTAATCCTTAAATATTTGTTTCGTAGCTTCTCAAAACGTTCTCTGCGCACTCATTCGCCTTCCAGCTGACCTCTACCTGCAAATGATTACAATATCTTACACACTTTCTCCACATAAAATCCCCTCAGTTTAATGGTCCGTTGTGCAAGTTGGAGAATCTGAAGCTGGAGCACAGCAAATGCATACATACAGTACAGTAATGTGTGTTTCATGGGACAAATCAGGAAGTCTGATTCATTGTATCAAATCACCCGGAGACTGATTAATATAGTTCGTCACACAGAACTCTTTGTGCGATTAAGGAAAACTCATATAGAGGGCAACCAATCATGTGTGAAGGAGATGCATACTGTTTATCAGGTCTCAGTATTAAGAGCATGGAATAAAATAAGACAAAAGAAACACTGTGAAAAAGATGATTTAAAGTTTGCCAAGTGTAAAGTTTAACCCATGATAATAGACTAATTGCAGTTCTGTAAATGTTACGGGTCCCGGCAGCGGAACTCGTAGGCAGATTAAAAGTGCCTGAATTATCAGGAGAAACAAAATCACATTGAGCCTTTAGTGTCTTTCCCCAGGCGCAGCATAGTAGCATCTGTTTATTAACAGTCATAATATAGCAAACATGTCTTCACAAATCATGTACTGAAAATATATCCTGACAAATCATGTTTCAATTAATCCAACATTCAGTTTTGTTCTCTTTGTTATTCTCTTTTTTTTACCACAATGAATTCTTCAAATGTTTATACACTCTGTACTCTCTTATCATTAACACATATAAATATTATACCTTCTGTATATTTATCAGTATGATTATCTGTTTATAACCATTTACCATAAAACTACTAAGCTCACAGAAAAATCATGCGTCTGTTATTTGTATCATTTAAATGTAACAGTTACACTTGACACCAATTCCCAATGTTACTCTCTACTCTCATAAACTTTATACATTAGCAAATATACAACCATTAAATACAAATAAGTCATTTTCTGTTCAATGATCACATACTGAGTAAAATACATATTATTTACTGGGGAGTCAGTTATAACAAACATAACTCAAACCAACTGTCATTTTACAGGTACTTTCATCTGAATCGCGCTACTCAATAAACAACTGTAAATAAGCCATTCACTTTAAATAGGAAATGTGTACTCACATGTTTTTACATGAATTATAATAAACATATTGACTTTTAATGAAACATACCTGAATTATCAGGAGAAACAAAATCACATTGAGACTTCAGTGTCTTTCCCCAGGCGCAGCATAGTAGCATCTGAAGTAAACACAACGAGTATCGCCATGGTAACCCAAAGCGCAAGCTTTCGCAACCGCTGATGTTATTTTGTTTCAAACACAGTCATTAGTAGTGATGATAAATTACTTTTGACAGTATATAAATAAATAAATAAATAAATAAATAAATAAATAAATGAATAAATACATTAATAATGAAACAAACATTAATATTGTGAGTACACAATGGTGTATCACATAAACATTCAAACCACAAAAGTAAAGGTACGTTTAAGCTTATATTTTTAAATTGTGACTTTATTCTCGCAATTCCAACATTATATCTCTCAAAACAGATAAGAAAAAGGACTCATCACTCTATTTTTTCCTTTCGGCACAGAATAGCGTTATATGCACACTTCTTCTGTCCAGAATTATAAAACGCACTATTTTTTCAATTTAAAACAAAGTCCAAATTTGCATTTGTGAGGGAAAAGTTGTGAGATAAAATAACCATTTTATGTAAATAGTAATGGGTTTAAATAATATTTCGTGTTCTTAACTGTAAAGGTTGGTTAATGCAATACATCCCCTAGGACCTGCCTATGTAATCAAAATATGCATCCAAAATGGTAAAAAGCCTTGGAGTAACGATTGATGACCAACTAAACTTCTCTGACCACATTTCTAGAACTGCTCGATCTTGCAGATTCGCACTCTATAACATCAGAAAGGTCCGACCCTTCCTATCTGAACATGCAGCTCAACTTATTGTTCAAGCTCTTGTTCTCTCCAAACTGGATTATTGCAACTCTCTACTAGCCGGGCTTCCAGCTAATTCTATCAAACCTCTTCAGCTGCTTCAGAACGCAGCAGCATGAGTGGTCTTTGATGAACCCAAAAGAGCACATGTCACTCCGCTACTCACCCGTTTGCACTGGCTGCCAGTTGCTGCTCGCATCAAATTCAAAGCTCTGATGTTTGCTTACAAAGCGACCTCTGGCTTTGCTCCTTCTTATCTGCTCTCACTTCTGCAGATTTATGTGCCCTCCAGAAACTTGCGTTCTGTGAATGAACGTGGCCTCGTTGTTCCATCCCTAAGAGGGAAGAAATCACTTTCCCGAACTCTCACATTCAATCTGCCCAGTTGGTGGAATGAACTCCCTAACTACATCAGAACAGCAGAGTCACTTGCTGTCTTCAAGAAACGTCTAAAAACTCAACTGTTTAGTCTCCACTTTCCTTCCTAACCTGTAACTGCCTCTCTGGCTATACCACTAACTGTACTCTCTCTCTCTCTCTCTCTCTCTCTCTCTCTCTCTCTCTCTCTCTCTCTCTCTCTCTCTCTCTCTCTCTCTCAAAAAAACATTACTAATGCTTTGCTTCTTAGACTTTACACACCTGAAACTTGTCTATAGCACTTGTTCACTTCTGCTCTTATAGTTGTGTAAATTGCTTCCTTGTCCTCATTTGTAAGTCGCTTTGGATAAAAGCGTCTGCTAAATGACTAAAAGTAAATGTAAGTAATACAATACAATATAATACAATACAGTATTATTTTATAAAGCACATTTAAAAACAACAGATGTTGGCCAAAGTGATGTACATAGGAGTACTAAAAACAGAGAAAAAAATAAAATGTAAAAGGAAACAATTAATACATTTATTCATTTTCTTTTCAGCTTAGTCCCTTTATTAATCTGGGCTCGTCACAGCAGAATGAACCGCCAACTAATCCAGCACGTTTTACGCAGCGGTTGCCCTTCCAGCTGCAACCCATCACTGGGAAACATCCATACTCTCTCATTCACACACATACACTACGGCCAATTTAGCTTACCCAATTCACCTATACCACTTGGACTATAGGTGAATGGCTATAGGTCTTTGGACTGTGGGGGAAGCCGAAGCAACCAGAGGAAACCCACACGAACACAGGGAGAACATGCAAACTCCACACAGAATTGCCAACTGACCCAGCCGAGGCTCGAACCAGTGACTTTCTTGCTGTGAGGCGAACGCGATACCCTCTGCGCCGCCCACAACATGAGATAATTAAGCTAACTTATTAATTTTAAGAAATGTAAGTGGATTGAACTTAAAACAGTTAAGTTGTTACCAAAAGAACTCAAGAATTGTGTAGTTTCAGCTCAAGTAGCTTGAACAAACAGGAAATGTCATTTTTTAGAGTATGAATCAAGTGCTGTGGCACAAATCTTTCGAATAGATGCAGTTTCTTATTCTATAATAATAAACAAACACATATTTCGAATGAATCACATGTGATAAACAAGAAAGTGGAAAGCTTGGCCAATCTGATATGTTTTCTGCCTAAAGGTGTGGCCATTTTTAAATATTGTGAAACGAAAGTGTTCAAAACAGTCAAATATGGCTTTTAAAACTGCTAAAACTCAAGCAAGCCTCATTTTTTCAGGCTGGTGTTGTTTTAAAACATTACATAACACTCTAAAATTATTCAAATCAGTTGCAGCTCTTTGGAATAAAGCTGTCGCAGAGAAACAAACTTTCATTATGTCATTTCAAACAATGGTAATTGAGAGAAACCAATAGATTCAAAAACATTGAGGCGTAATAAAACAAATCCATATGAATCGTGTGTTGTGGCACGAATCTTGCGAATAGATACAGCTGCTTCAGGATCTCTAACCTCAGCCTTGAGGAAAGACGAGATCTACCCATCAGAAAACTGACGGAAGAAATAAAGCTGTTTTTTCAGTTGCGTTTCCAACTTGAGGCCTTTAATTTAACATTTTTGAAGTATGTAAAATGCACTAGTTTAACCTACAGTACATTCAAATATTTTTTTAATTGATGCAACCAAAAAAATGAGCGATAATGCATTTGGATGACATTTTCATTTTGTAAATGAGCTATGATAAAATGCGGCTTGTAATTAGACGCGTGAATAATTTGAGTTTACTCACATCATTTGCCCTTAAATTCACTTAATTTGCGCGTCAAATCCACTTTACATATTTAGATTTTAAGTAGGCTAAAAAACAGCGTTTGTTCGGTGCCATGTCTGGGTGCAATACATTTTTCAAAGGTGCACCCAGCTTGATGAAATCATCAACTTCTCCATAAGCTGTGCCTGGATGATGAACGCTTTCTGCAGTACTTCCGACTGAGTTTAATGAGCTGTTGTCCCATGTCAGCAGGAGGATTTCCCCTCAGGACACAAAATACAGGCACTACCTCATAATCACTACCCTACTAGAGCAAGCTCCTGATTGGTTAAAGCAGAATCACACATTAAGGTCATCAAACAGCCAAAATCCTCAATTCGCGCTGTCATTCGCATCATCTGTGCCGCCTCATTCACAGGAATAGCACGTCTGATCGTATCTTGGGATTGACTTAATATGTGAATCACTCGCGCTTCACTATTCTTCCGCATCTGGTGTAAACATAACATAAGAAGGCGGACTATTGCTTGCAGCTGGATATCATAGTTAGAGCTTAGGACCCAAACACAGATTGTATAGTTGTTTTTTATTAGCAGTGAGAGTTTTAGTCACTACTTATGTGTCATGACACCTCACGTTTTTGCATTTTAATTAATATGAAAATATGTTTTTAGGTCATTACGCAGTAGGTACACCTGGAAAATGCATTTACGTCACTTGCTATTTGCGCACACAAGCCATACATCTCCATATGAAATAATAAACTTTAGGTTCTTTGGGGGAAAAAAGACATACTTTGAATGAATCACATGTACAAGTAAGTTCTTCAAAGTTCAGTACTTCTGAATAAAACAGAGAAGTCAGAGAAAAGCAAACTTGTGTCCTTTCAAACCCATATGTTTTTTTTTTAAACATTGAAACATACTTTTTAGTGAAACTCAAAGCTGTCTTTCACTTTACTGAAGAAACATACATAAATGGTAAAAAGGCAACCAAGGAAGCTTAAATCAAGTAGAATCAGCAATGTTTTCTGCCTAAATGTGTTGCAATTTTAAAAAATGGTGGAAACATGGTTCAAATGTGGTTCTTAAAAATAGCAAAACACTTCTACAAAGCGCATATTACAGGCTTATGTTGTTTTATAGCATCAAATAACAATTTGAAAGTAATTCAAATCAGGTTCACTTCTTCAGCATTAAAACCGTCAGAAAGAAGCAAGCATTCAGTGTCATTTCAAACCCATATGATTTTTTAAATACATAGAGCCAATACATGTATTTTGTGAATATACAGTGCATCCGGAAAGTATTCATAGCGCTTCACTTTTTCCACATTATTTTATGTTACAGCCTAATTCCAAATGGATTAAATTCATTTATTTCCTCAAAATTCTACAATAAAAAACCTGAAATATCACGTGTACATAAGTATTCACAGCCTTTGCTCAATACTTTGTTGATGCACCTTTGGCAGCAATTTCAAGTCTTTTTGAATATGATGCCACAAGCTTGGCACACCTGTCTTTGGGAATTTTTGCCCATTCCTCTTTGCAGTACCTCTCAAGCTCTATCAGGTTGGATGGGAAGCGACGGTGTACAGCCATTTTCAGATCTCTCCAGAGATGTTCAATAGGATTTAGGTCTGGGCTCTGGCTGGGCCACTCAAGGACATTCACAGAGTTGTTGTGAAGCCACTCCATTGATATTTTGGTGGTGTGCTTTGGGTCATTGTCCTGCTGGAAGATGAACCGTCGCCCCAGTCTGAGGTCAAGAGCACCCTGAAGCAGGTTTTCATTCAGGATGTCTCTGTACATTTCTGTATTCATCTTTCCCTCTATCCTGACTAGTCTTCCTGTTCCTGCTGCTGAAAAACATCCCCACAGCATGATGCTTCCACCACCATGCTACACATGGTGTAGGGATTTGTAGGGATGGTATTAGCCTAGTGATGAGTGGGGCCTGGTTTTCTCCAAACGTAACGCCTGGCATTCACTCCAAAGAGTTCAATTTTAGTCTCATCAGACCAGAGAATTTATGTCTGGCCACTCTACTATACGGGTCTGATTGGGTCTGATCACTCAGCTTAGATGGCGGGCCAGCTCTAGGAAGAGTCCTGGTGGTTCCAAACATCTTCCACTTACGGATGATGGAGGCCACTGTGCTCATTGGTACTTTCAGAGCAGCAGAAATTTTTCTGTAACCTTCCCCAGCCTTGTGCCTCAAAACAATCCTGTCTCGGAGGTCTACAGACAATTCCTTTGTCTTCACGCTTGGTTTGTGCTTTGACATGCACTGTCAACCCTGGGACCTTATATAGACTGGTGTATGCCTTTTCAAATCATGTATAATCAACTGAATTTACCGCAGGTGAACTCCAATTAAGCTGCTGAAACATCTCAAGAATGATCAGTGGAAACAGAACGTACTTGAGCTCAATTTAGAACTTCACGGCAAAGGCTGTGAATACTTATGTACATGTGATTTTTCATAGTTTTTATTTTTAATAAATTTGCAACAATTTCAAAAATCTTTTTTCACATTGTCATTATATGGGGTATTGTGTGTAGAATTTTGAGGAAATAAATGAATTTAATCCATTTTGGAATAAGGCTGTAACAAAAAAATGTGGAAAAAGTGAAGCTCTATACTTTCCGGATGCACTGTATACAGCTGTATGAATCACATATGATACACAAGGAAGCTTAAATCAAATATAATCAGTGATATTTTCTGTGGTCAAATGTGGTTCTTAAAAATATCAAAACACTTCTACAAACCGCATATTTCAGGCTTACGTTGTTTTATAGCATTGCATAACAGTTTAAGTAATTCAAATCAGTCTCGGTTCCTCTGCATAAAACCGTCAGAGAGAAGCAAACTTTCAGTGTGTCATTTGTGATTGGTAGTGTGAGAGAACTGGCTACGGGTCTGAAGACTTTTGCAGGTCACTGGTGCTCAAGTACTTCTGGCGTAGATCACTTAAAAACGAAAAAGACAGGGCTGTAGGTTGTCCTTTCACTTGGGCTTCTCAATGGTTACGAAACGTCTATTCCAGTATAAATCAGCTCGATTGTTTCTTAGCGTCTTTAACAAAACAAAATTAACAGATTCAATCAGTGACCAAAAAAGTAGGTCCTCAAAGGTCCATTTTTACACCACATCCTCCTCAATCGCTCCAGTAGCCTGAAAGCTCCTCTGCTTCAGCTGAAGGATGAAATGAGTTGGCCGTTTGTGAAGGAAGCACTCGAGCATAACCAAAAAAAAAAAGGTTTGCTAGTAATAATAATAAAATGTGTGAGTTTTGGGAGGCTTCATAGCCGAATAGGTGGTGATGTTCAGCCAAATTCATATCTCCAGAGTTAATCTTTCCGTCCTCCTGTTCTCGTCTTTTCCTCTGAAGCTTTTTAAGGCCAATGACTATGGAGCTCAAAATATGCCAAAACGATCTGAATTTGTATTGTGCTCATTTGAATTATTGACAATTGTAATTGAATAAAACTGAACCAGAAATTCAGGTTGTGAAATTCAGATTCAACTGGGAAAGAGTACGTGATCACCGAAAAGTCAAACTATATTAAATAAATATGGAGCTCAAAATATGCCAAAACAATCTGAATTTGAACTGTGTTCATTTGAATTATTGACAATTGTAATTGAATAAAACTAAATCCAAAGTTTAGATTGGTAAATTCAGATTCAGAAGGGAAGTTTAGTTGATCACTGAAAAGTCAAACCATATTAAGTAAATATGGAGCTTAAAATATGCCAAAACGATCTGAATTGGAATTGTGTTCATTTGAATTATTGACATTTGTATTTGAATAAAACTGAATATTACATGCCATTAAAATTGTTTTGAATTTTAATTTCTTCATTTGATTTTGAATTTCTTAACTTGAATATCGAACATCTGAAATTTTAGATTACATTTAGACTACATTTTTTAAGGCAGATTTTTGTTGACGTGTTTTTAAACAGATTTTGTTGTTGTTATTGTTCTGAATTCCTAGACTGCAGATATCCAGTTTGTAAAAATACAGTTTCAATTCTTTAAGATGAAGTAATTCACTGCATCAAATTCAATATTCTAAAATTCAAAACCAGAAACTCAAATAGTGAAATTCAGATTCAACAGAGAAGAGTAGATGCTCACCGAAAAGTCAAACCATATTAAAGTGTGATTTTATTAGCTCACACTTTTTTGATAAACAATTCATCTGTTCATCTCATAAAAAAAAAAGTTTGCCTTTGAAATCTTTAATTGAAATCTGAAAATGCACTTCCTGTTTGTTTTCAGTTAAATTGTCAGATTACGTCTGTCTAAGGTATTGGGCGTGGCTAATATACTTAACTACGCCCATCCAGGTGTCAGTTTTGACAACAAGCAGAAGTAGTGAAGAGGAGGTGTCTGTTAGGTTGTATTAACTTTTCTAAAACCCTTTTCCAGAACTTTCCAAATTAAACCCCTACTTTACTACATCCAATCAGCTCGCAGTAGAAAAACAAGCCACGCCCACTGTTTTCTCATTTAATATTACGTTTCTCTAGGAACTGCGTCATAATACGGAAGAATAACAGTCGCAGCTTTCGGTTAAAGTGAACTTTAAATTACATATGTTAATAAATCAAATGAACACAATTCAAATTCAGATTGTTTTGGCATATTTTGAGCTCCATAAATAACTGCACACACTGAAAGTTTGAAGAGGATTTTTAATAAGCGGTGGTTGATAAGTTAAGTGATTTAGCATACATTTGCTTGCATGGGGGGTTAGGGAATTTCCCGGATAATTTGACAAATCGTGTCTTTGATCGAGAGGAGGTTTGGGATTACATTTGTAAGTAATCAAACAGATTGTTTATTTTTTTTCTGTCAGACTGTAAAATAGCCACATTAAAATAAAACTGTATAATGACACAATGTGAGTGTCATGTGTTCATCTGAGGTTTTATCTTCAAAATTTGAATCTGTCTTGTTGTGTTTATCTTCAAAAATGTATGTAATAATACAATAAAAAGCATGAAATGAAATAAGGAATAATAGATTTTTCAGCTGACTGTATTTAATTGAGCACATCATTGCAGACTGGCCAAAGTATGCAACAAAAAAAGTCTTAAATGAGTTGTAAAAAACTGCTTTGATTATTGATACCCAGTGTTGTCTGTTTTTTTTTTTTTTGTTGTTGTTGTTGTTTTTTTGCTGCCTGAAATATCAGGAACTAGTCTCGTTTGAAAACAGTGTTGAGGAATTACATCACTTTTTGAGCACAATGCATGCTGAATCCAGAATCTCTCTGCTTCCTAACCGTGGTATTTCAGACCAATTGTGTGCTGACAGACTAAACAGACATTGAATTGTGTTGATGGCGGAAAACTAAAGCAGCGAAATTACATCAAAGCCTCCATGAATAGCTGTGTGTTATTTTAAGAGTATTGAAAATGCTTTAGCTTTTATTGGTTGTGTTGAAGTCTACAATTGAATCTTTTTTCTTCTTGTGAAATAAACAGTATTGCAGGAAGTGTGGCTGAAAGTTTTGACACCGAGAGTGGATTTGAGGACTCTGAAACCAGTGACGTCGCTAACTCTGTGGGGAGATTCATCTCTCGCTTCATCGACAAGGTGTGCACAGAAAGCGGAGTGACTCAGGATCATATCAAGAGCCTGCATAGTATGATTCCAGGTAAAACAGTGTGTATGCATTCACACAGCAGCATATGTATACTTTTCTAAGGCCTTATCCACACAAACACAAGTATTTTTGGCAGTTTTTTCTACGCAGTTTGGCTGTTTGTTTACATGAAAATGTAGTGAACCCATATAAACCTACACAGCCTACACCTTTCTCAAGGTATTTTACTGTTTGTTCAGGTATTGTGGCAATGCAGATGGAGACTCTAGAGGTGGTTCACAGAGAAAGCAGAAGATTGCCGCCCATTCATAAGGTAAGACCTCATTCTCCACTGGTGAAAGCTATCCAAAGCATCTCATTGTTCACTTGGTCATGGTACGCCAGTAAAATTCCTTGATTATTACCCCAGAATTAGTGTATAGTTCCTAGATATATGGGCCTAGAAAACACTATTTATTTTATGTCAGCAGTAGTACACAATGTAACTACAGTAGAGGCAAGCTTTAAATAGGAAAACTATTGGAACTTGTGGAAAATTATTTTAGATTGAGATGCTAATGGTCTAATCTGATTCAATGATCTATGCTAAGCTAAGCTAAAAGTTCTTGCACCAGACCCAAAGACTGACAGAATATTTTGAACAATTGTAAAACTCTAGGGGAGTTGTAAAGTTACCCTATTTCCACCCCCCAAAACGTGGAATGTTCTTTTAATGGAGGGTTCAGTGTGACGCACAAATCCTTATGATGTTTACTTTGAGTATAACCCCAATAAAAAAATTTTAAAAAATGTGGATGTCTGCAAATTTGAACTAATTCAACTTTTTGTTGTTGTACATTTTTGTAATACCTTGTTTTGGTGTATTTTCTCATAGCATGGACTATAACAATCACATGTCAGTTCAATAAGCAGAGAACGGAAAACCATCCAACTGCTTGAATGTTTACACTTCATAAGCGTTCCAATCAGATGCACTTTTGACTACGTATAGAAGTGGCTAAAACAGATTAACAGTGGTTACATATGTATTTAGCTTTGTACAATTGTTATCGTATTACATATTTGAAGCCTTTTTTCACTAACTAATTTAAATAAGTTAGTGCTGGGCAAAAATGTAATTCAGGGGGGCTAATAATTCTGACTTCAACTGTATATATATATCAGATAAAATTATATGTACGGGTGGGTGAATGATTAGTATGAAGCTGCGAATTCGGGTTATTTGTTTTATTTCAGGTGACCGCGCATCCCATATATATATATATATATATATATAGTGTTGGACGCGCGGTCACCCGAACCCATCCTGAAAAAAATATATATTATCGAACATACTGTGTGTATGTGTGTGCGCGTGTGTGCATACATATATATGCACCCGTAGTGCAACTGATCGTCACTTTAATAGTTCTTATTCTTTGTTTTAAGCATGATGATAGGTCAGCATAGATCGTTTGTTATTAACAGCAGATTCAGTGAGGTAATATGCGCATCTCTAATCGTAAAATAATATGCTGTTTTAAATGAACATTTATTTATAAAACCAAAAGTTTGTTACTCAAAACAGATAACAAAAACAGTGCCACTTTAGCCTAAACGCTTAAACTTTATTCAACTTCCTTAACGACTTCGTTAAAACAGAATGATCTGTTTCGTGTCCATTTCTGCTTTAACAAATTTATAACCCGATCCACCCGACCCACGGATATAACCGTCATCCATGCATCACTAGTATATTCAAAAGTCAAGAGTTTGAGATACTGTTTTTTTTTTCTTTAAAGAAAATTAGCTCATTTATTAAATGTAAAAAAGTGTAAGAATTTATTACAATTTTAAAACTGCTTTCTTATTGTATGTTTGAATAATTGAAATTATTACTCCAGTCATTATTTCTTTTATTATTATTACATTGATGATAATAATAATAATAATAATTAATCAATTAATATTAGAAGGATTTCAGAAGGATCATGTGACTCATCTTTAACCACTGGAATAAATTATTGCATTTATTTATAAACTGCTTTTGAACAGTTATTTTATAGTCCAATAACATTTCACAATTTTACAATGTTTATTTATATTTCGATATAAGATATAGATGTATATGATGCAATTTAAGTATATATTTAAAATATGTAAAAGAAATTGTACAGTTTTATAATTGAAATTAAAATTGTACATGTAGTTTTGTTTTTGTATTTATGAGTGTGTACATATACATAGTACATATATATAATACACACACATATATTATTCATTCATTCTCTTTTCGGCTCAGTCCCTTCATCAATCCGGGGTCGCCACAGCGGAATGAACCGCCAACTTATCCAGCATATTTTTTTACGCAGCGGATGCCCTTCTAGCTGCAACCCATCACTGGGAAACACCCACACACTCGCATTCACACACATACACTACGGACAATTTAGCTCACCCAATTTACCTATGCCGCATGTCTTTGGACTATGGGGGAAACCGGAGCACCTGGAGGAAACCCACGTGAACACAGGGAGAACATGCAAACTCCACACAGAAATGCCAACTGACCCAGCTGAGGCTTGAACCAGCGACCTTCTTGCTGTGAGGCGATCGTGCTACCCACTGCACCACCGTGTCGCCACACATATATTATGTAATATAAAAAAACTTTTATTGTGGATCAGAATAATCACGATTTGTCTTTGCCCATCACTTAAATAAACACATTTCGATATTGAAGTTCAATATTTAAAAGTTAAACGCATCAAAATAGCACCAAAATCTTGTTTTATTTGTAATCTTTATATGTATGTGCTGTAATCAAAATATTCTCTCTGGAAAAAGAGTTGATATACATGATAATATCAGGTGTACGTGGCGATCTGTCTTGTGTGCAGGGCTTTTGCTTGAAGAAGGAACTCTGAGCTGGATAATATCCCACTGTCCAAACAGTGAAAACAAACCAAGAGAAGCCGTGGTAGATTTGTTTATTAGTGTGCAGTTCCAGCGAAGAAACTGATGGAGATCCCAACTGGCATCCCTAGTGTGAAGTGGTTCACAGATTTCCACATAGCAAATACTTGCTGTAGTTCCCACTTGTTTTATTTATTCATGTATTTTATTAAAAGTAGGGTCTGTTGCAGTTCTTGTCACGCTTCTGAATTGAACTAATGGCCTAGATAATGACACCAGCGCAGAGCCAAACCATGCCGTCTGGACAGTGTAAAACTTAATGGGTTGTGTCTCTGGTGATAAACACACGAGGCTTGATTATTGTGCCTGGAATTTAACTTAATTAATGCCTACGCAATCATCAGGGGGATCATTTGTTAGTGCAAACTAAATAACAGTGTAGTGATATGTAGTGAACATCCCCAGATGCATTTGCTCCTGGTCTTCAGCAGATTGAATTGCGGAAGAAAGTAGTTTCTCTTACAAAAGGATTTTTAGAATCTCTGTTTTGGATTTTCTGTTTTATACACACGATTATGCCGTCAAACTGTTGTATAATCGCAATATCACACTCTTAGCAGTGCAATACGGCTGGATATCAGCACTGCTGGGGCACTAAAGCACAAAGGAGTCTGAGGAGGTTTTGGGGGACTGGTGAAGTTGTGCCCTGACATTTGTGCTTTTTCAGATGCTTATAAACATTTAAGCGACTAAAGTCTAATAACACTGTAACAGCATAAACTGGGCTACAATAATATGTCAACAACATTTATATACAAGATTGTGTTTTTGAGAAAGATGGTTGTATGCTTGGTTAGTGAAAAAAATTTAAAGTCACTGAAATAACTAGTTGTTCACAAGAACTGGATTTTGTTTACTTGCTATACACATGTGTACACATCTTGTTTACTTGCTTACACATGTCAATATATTGATTTAAATTTTCTAAGACACTGAAACATCCCAGCAGGCACACAACTTCATAAGACATTAATATTTGGTTAGATTTAGGTCGTGATGTCGGGTAATTAAAATTCAATGTCTTGCCAGCGTCTAAGGACAATGTTATTTTGAAGTTCAATAACGACGTCAAATGATGTTGATATTTGGTTGATTTTAAGTTGATTTTAGGTTGATTTTAGGTTGTGTTGGAAAGTGAACAAAAGCCAACGTTGAGCAAACATTTTAAACCAACATCATATTGACCTCAAATACTGACATTTATTCGTCAGGTATGGCGAACCAACCAAAATCCAACGTCTGATGGACGTCAATGTGGTAATGTCCACACAACGTCAAGCTGCAACATCATTTGATGTTGATATTAGGTTGTTTTTAGGTTATGTTGGAAAATGACCAAATCCAACGTTTTTCCAACGTTGGACACTGACGTCGGGTTCTTATGTCAACACGCTTTTCATTTCCTCCCAAAATGCAATGTCCCCATGATGTTGGGGTACAACGTCAATCTGACGTCATGTTGACATCCTGTGCCTGCTGGGATGTCTATGGTTGTATGTCAATGTAGCTGCATGGGGCTTGAGACTGAGGGGGACAAAATAAGTTTAAAACCTTTTCTGTTTTTATTTATTGAGAATATATTTGACTATCACACAAAATAACTTAAGATTACCCTGCTAGTGTGGTTAAGGTGTTTATTGGTAAACATACAGTTGAAGTCAGAATTATTAGCCCCCCTGAATTATTTTTTCCCCAATTTCTGTTTAACGGAGAGCAGATTTTTTTCAACACATTTCTAAACATAATAGTTTTAATAACTCATTTCTAATAACTGATTTATTTTATCTTCACCATGATGACAGTACATAATATTTGACTAGATATTTTTCAAGACACTTCTATACAGCTTAAAGTGACATTTAAAGGCTTAACTAGGTTAATTAGGTTAACTAGGCAGGTTAGGGTAATTAGGCAAGTTATTGTATAACGATGGTTTGTTCTGTAGACTATCGAAAAAATATATAGCTTAAAGGGGCTAATAATTTTGACCTTAAAATGTTTTTAAAAAAAATCAAAACTGCTTTTCTTCTAGCCGAAATAAAACAAATAAGACTTTCTCCAGAAGATAAATTATTATCAGACATACTGTGAAAAATTCCTTGCTCTGTTAAACATAATTTGGGAAATATTTAAAAATGAAAAAAAAAAATCAAAGGGGGGCTAATAATTCGGACTTCAACTTTATATATCATATATGCCATACACATGATCATACATTTTTTTCCAGCCCAAGATCCTGCGTCCTGTTTTGCTGCCGGGGGAGGAGCTGGTGTCTGAGGGTCTGCGGGTGGTTTTGGATCCTGACGGTCGAGAGGAGGCCACTGGAGGACTTCTGGGAGGACCACACATTCTGCCAGCAGAGGGAGCTCTGTTCCTCACCACATACCGCATCGTTTTTAAAGGGACTCCTCATGACCCGCTAGGTAAAGACTTTTTACTTCGCTTCTCTTAAATGTAACATATTATCGTAGCGTGATATATTCCTTTTTTTCTTTTAATTTTTTGTTTGTTTTTCATTCTATTACTGTATGTAATTATGATTAAAATTGTTTAGAAAAGTTCCCTCAGAAAATGATTTATTACATTTTGTTGTAATTTTCTCTCCATGGTGGAGTTGCAAATCCAGCTGTTCAAAAATTAGGATATTTTTAGTTAAATCTGTTTTAAAAATTGAACACATTTAAATATGATACACTTTAATGTGGACTACAATATAGGTATTATTATTATTATTTTTATTATTATTATTTTTATTATTATTGTTATTATTATACTCTATATGTAAAAAAAAATGTGAAATGCAGTAACTTTAATTAAAATGAATACGGATAAATACAATACTTGCATTATATACAAAATATATAGTGCATGTGCACGTTTGTGTGCATATATATATAGTTGAAGTCAGAATTATTAGCCCCCCTGAATTATTAGCTGTTTATTTTTTCCCCAATTTCTGTTTAACGGAGAGAAGATTTTTTCAAGACATTTCTAAACATAATAGTTTTAATAACTCATTTCTAATAACTGATTTATTTTATCTTTGCCATGATGACAGTAAATAAAATTTGACTAGATATTTTTCAAGACACTTCCATACAGCTTAAAGTGACATTTAAAGGCTTAACTAGGTTAATTAGGTTAACTAGGCGGGATAGGGTAATTAGGCAACTTATTGTATAACGATGGTTTGTTCTGTAGACAGTTGAAAAAACATTTGCTTAAAGGGGCTAATAATTATGACCTTAAAATGGTTCATAAAATTTTTTTTATTCAAGCCAAAATAAAATTTCTTCTTTCTCCAGAAGAAAAAATATTATCAGACATACTGTGAAAATTTCATTGCTCTGTTAAACATAATTTGGGAAACGTTTAAAAAAGAAAGAAAAATTCAAAGAGGGGCTAATAATTCTGACTTCAACTGTATATATATCTAATAATATTTTTTTTCTTCTGGAGAAAACTTATTTGTTTTATTTTGGCTAGAATAAAAGCAGTTTTACATTTTTTAAACACCATTTTAAGGTCAATATTATTAGCCCATATAAGCTATTTGTTTTTTCGACTGTCTACAGAACAAACCATCATTGTACATTAACTTGCCTAATTACCCTAGCCTGCCTAGTTAACCTAATTAACCTAGTTAAGCCTTTAAATGTCACTTTAAGCTGTAGTGAAGTGTCTTGATAAATACCTAGTCAAATATTATTTACTGTCATCATGATAAAAACTGTCAAGATAAAAGAAATCAGTTATTAGAAATGAGTTATTAAAACTATTATGTTTAGAAATGTGTTGATAAAATCTTCTCTGTGTTAAACAGAAATTTGGGAAAAAAATAAACAGGGGGGCTAATAATTCTGACTTCAACTGTATATACACATAAATTATTCATACTCCTGGCAAATTATGACTTAATTTTTTGTTCGAACATAAATTAAAGCTGAAAAGTGTTTTTTTCCTACAATGATGCCTTTTTTTTGGCTTATTGTCTTTTGGGAGAAGCCCGTGTCATTTCTGGTCAAAAAAAAAAACTTGCTGGTTGAATAAAAATAATTTCAAAATAAAAGCAACTTCAGAACGTCAGAGTTTGCCAGTGGTATGAATAATTTCAGGCTTGACTGCCTATGTTATACCATTAATCTGTCAGGTAGAACAATACAATTTCATTATTTCTTCTGGTGAAATTTATCTGTAAATAATTAGTTTGTAAATGTTATAACTAATTTTAATGATACAATGCAAAAATATGTATTAGTGCATAAGTTGTAGCTTAGTGTACTTAACATTAAAATTAATATGTTGCAAATAATGCACAGTTGGTGCAATAGACCAATGTACAGTAGATTTCCTCCTTCCTATGTCTTTAACAGTATCTTAATTTGTCATTCACCGAATGCTTTTTGGTTTTGAATCTGCATTGGGATAAATAAATGATGATAGATGCTACGTTTTTGGGTGAACCAGTGCTTTCACAGAATCCACAGCTCAGGCTTCTATAATGTTTGACTTGTAGATTTGTAGATGTGAAATAGTTCCGTTTAGTTTTTTTGTTTGTTTGTTTGTTTAAAATATGAACATCCGCTGTAGCTCTTAAAGTGCATCTCAATGGACTTTCGAACTTGCCGCCACATGCTGCATCACACCAGGTTTGACGTCAAACCGAGTTGGTTCTAAATGCATTTGAATGGTTTTAATTGAACTCGTATGGGTTCGAATCAACAAAATGTGAGTGGGTGCTGAAAGAACTTTGAGGTTGGAGAGTTTACTGCTCTATATTTAGAGAGATTTACTCTGTTTGGAGTTCTTGCAGTGATCGTGAGTTTATGTTTGTGTCTGCGCAGTTGGCGAACAGGCCGTGATCAGAAGTTTTCCAGTGTCCACGCTAACCAAGGAGAAAAAGATCACCATTCAGAACCAGCTCCAGCAGAACATGCAGGAGGGGCTTCAGCTGAGATCTGCCTCCTTTCAGGTACTGACGCACTCAGTGGGCATCTAGTGAAGGGATTCAGGTGCAAACTTTGTCAATAACACATTATATTACGTAGTAGAGTTTGGTAAAATGTGTCAGTGGGTCATATTTGACGTCCCAATAAAAGAGTTAGTTGACCTAAAGCTGAAAATTTTGTTATTAATTACTCACCCTCATGTTGTTTGAATCCCCTGAGACCTTCGCTCGTCTTGAGAACACAAGTTAAGGTATTTTAGATGAAATCTAAGAGATCCCTCATCCTCCATATATTGCGATGCTCCCAAGACATTCACATTTTTCCCAAGACATTCACATTAAACATCTTTGTCCACCAAAAAATCTTTCGAGTCAGGACAGGGTGTGCATTTATTTACTACAGGTAATATGATGTTTGCATGTTATGTTGCTGATTCTAATGGCAGTACCTTACATTGGCCGTAGAAAACTTGTACATTTATGAAATGTGGTTCGCACAGGTGAGTGGGCTTGACAAACCACCTGTAGAAACTCTCTCTCTCTCTCTCTCTCTCTTTCGCACAAAAACTTCCCCCTCCTTACTCTAACACTAAATTCTCTGAGCACAAATAGTTCCTATGTATAATTAGCACTTCTTGTGTAGCCTCTGCTTGTTGAATCGCTGAATGCCTCCTCAATTGTAAGTCTCTTTGGACAAATTCGTCTGCTAAATAACTACAGCAAATGTAAAACTGAAACCCCGATTACCTGAAGAAAAGACTGGCAAACAAAGTGTTTTTTTAATAGTTTTTTGGCACACTGAAGTGTTCTTCAGATGTTTTGAGATAATTGCGTTTGAACTAGCATCATTCAGCTACAATGATCAGTCTGCTAACCATCATCAACAATGATCAGTCTGCTAACCATCATTACTTGGATCTAATGGAGCAAAGTCATATTTTCTCGACTATTTTAAGTAAGCCCAGCAAGGAAAATTATGACAATGTAAATATACCCCAAATCACTATAATTGCAGGTGAACTTGGCAACCCTGAACATGACAGTATTTAAAAAAATAAATAAAAAAGATTTATGTGTATTGTAGCTGTTTTGGATATTTAAATTGTGACAAAGTACTTTTCTACAAAATATTATTATTTTAGGTGGTCGACTTTCCCTACTTTCCTATACTTTGGTTTAAGTTTATAACCTCTCTGCTAAGCGTTATCTACACTGTTTTATCAGAAAATCCAGATGCAATCACTTTTTATTGTGAACACATTTAAAATAAGTAAAAACCTCTTTAGGAGCCACTTATTTTGTGAATTTTGCTAAATAGGAACTTTTAATTTAGCTAAAAAGGTTTTTTTTTTTTTTTTTTTTTTTTTTTTTTTTTTGCTAAATAGGAACTTTTAATCTAGATAAAATGGGAATTTTGTTAAATATGAACTTTTAATTTAGCTAAAATGGGAATTTTGCTAAATAGAAACTTTTAATTTAGCTAGAATGGGGAATTTTTCTATATGGGAACTTTTAACCTAACTAAAATGGGAATTTTGCTAAATAGGAACATTTATTTAGGTAAAATTGGAATTTTTCTTTATAGGAACTTTTAATCATACTAAAATGGGAATTTTGCTAAATGGGATTTTTAAATGTTTAATTAGGTAAAAAAAGGCCACATTAGGAGTCACTTATTTTGTGAATTTAGCTAAATAGGAACTTTTAATTTAGCAAAAATGGGAATTTTGCTAAATGAGAACTTTAATTTTTAAACTAAGCAAAAACGGCCTGTTTAGGAGCCACATATTTTATGAGTGTTGTAAAATAGGAACTTTTAATTTAGCTAAAATGGGAATTTTGCTAAATAGGAACTTTTATTTTAGCTAAAATGGCAATTTTGCTGAATAGGAACTTTTATTTTAGCTAAAATGGGAATTTTGCTGAATAGGAACTTTTAATTTAGCTAAAATGGGAATTTTGCTAAATAGGAACTTTAATTTTAGCTAAAATTAGATTTTTTTGCTAAATGAGAACTTTCATTTTTAAACTAAGCAAAAATGGCCTCTTTAGGAGTCACTTATTTTTGGAGTTTTGTTAAATAGAAACTTTTAATTTAGCTAAAATGGGAAATTTGATAAATGGGAACTTTCAATTTTTAATTAGGTAAAAAAGGGCCTGTTTAGGAGTTACTTATTTTGTGAATTTTGCTAAAAAGGAACTTTTAATTTAGCTAAAATTAGATATTTTACAAAATGAAAACTTTAATTTTTAAACTTAGTAAAAACGATCTGTTTAGGAGCCACTGATTTTGTGAGTATTGTAAAATAGGAACTTTTAATTTAGCTAAAATGGCAATTTTGCTAAATGGGAACCTTCAATATTAAATAAGGCAAAACGGCCTGATTAGGAGCCACATATTTTGTGAGTGTTGTAAAATAAAAACTTTTAATTTAGCTAAAATGGGAATTTTGATAAATGGGAACTTTCAATTTTTAATTAGGTAAAAAAAGGCCACTTTAGGAGTCACTTATTTTGTGAATTTAGCTAAATAGGAACTTTTAATTTAGCTAAAATAGGAATTTTGCTAAATGAGAACTTTAATTTTTAAACTAAGTAAAAACGGCCTGTTTAGGAGCCACATATTTTATGAGTGTTGTAAAAAAGGAACTTTTAATTTAGCTAAAATGGGAATTTTCCTAAATAGGAACTTTTAATTTAGCTAAAATGGGAATTTTGCTAAATAGGAAATTTTAATTTAGCTATAATGATATATTTTGCAACAGTAAATGTGAACTTTCATTTTTAAACTAAGCTAAAATGGCCTCTTTAGGAGTCACTTATTTTGTGAATTTAGCTAAATAGGAACTTTTAATTTAGCTAAAATGGGAATTTTGCTAAATGAGAACTTTAATTTTTAAACTAAGTAAAAATGGCCTGTTTAGGAGCCACATATTTTATGAGTGTTGTAAAATAGGAACTTTTAATTTAGCTAAAATGGGAATTTTCCTAAATAGGAACTTTTATTTTAGCTAAAATGGGAATTTTGCTAAATAGGAACTTTAATTTTAGCTAAAATGAGATTTTTTTTGATAAATGAGAACTTTCATTTTTAAACTAAGCAAAAATGGCCTCTTTAGGAGTCACTTATTTTGTGAGTTTTGCTCAATAGAAACTTTTAATTAAGCTAAAATGGGAATTTTGCAAAATAGGAACTTTCAATTTTTAATTAGGTAAAAAAGGCCACTTTAGGAGTTACTTATTTTGTGAATTTTGCTAAATGGGAGTGTGCACGTTTCAGATAGCTCCCTCTGTTCGACTCATTATCACGAGGTTTCTTCATGGATGAGGAAAGAGCAGGACAAGCACATGTTGTGTTCTTCACCATGCATGGACTATAGGGCCATAAAGATTTTATGGCTCATTCCTATCGTTTTACTAACTTGAGCTATAAAATCAGGCCCCGTATGGAAGCGTGGGTCATGTGTGCTGAGCTGCCCACGTGTGACTGCCAGCAGCTGGTGTCTGGGGTACATTTTCAGGCCCTCATTAAAGACCTGCAGTCCACGCGAGAGACCAGGTCAGACCACTGAGGAGCAGAGATAGAGGAGAGACAAGCGTTCATGCAGCCAAACCTCATTTTGGAAAATTCTTAACAGAAAAGTGGGAAAAGTTCTTGTTCCACAGTGCCGTCCAGCTCAGAGCGCTTCTGCAGGTCATTGCTCTTACCCCCTAAAATTGTGAATGATCATTTGCAGATTTTCTGCTTCACAGAGGTGCGGCAGTTCTGTCCAAATCTGTGGCCTTTTTTCACATTTCCAGGATTCTCAAGAGCTTTTTACACTTGTAAATGTAAATGTAATGTGTGTAGTTATATAGCGCATTTATTGTGTGTGGCCATACACTCAAAGCACTTCACAATCATGAGGGGGGCGTCTCTCCATACCACCACCAGTGTGCAACATCCACTTGGATGATGCGACAGCAGCCAAAGGACAACGGCATCAGTGCGCTCACCACACACCAGCTATTGACCCGCCTGGTTTAAGCTGAACATGGGCTGGGCTCCCAGCCTGGTTAGGCTGGTCAAGCTGATTTTAGCTGGTCATTCTCCAGCCTGACCAGCTAAGACCAGGCTGGAAATGGCTGGAAACCAGCCTGGAAATTGATAAAACCCCTCTAAAACCAGGCTGGTCAACCAGCTAAAACCAGCCAACCAGCCTAGGCTGATTAAAGCAGTTTTTTCAGTAGGGATATAAAGTGTTAAATACATTTCAGTATTTCAGTACGTTCTGCTTGCGTAATTTCATTGTTATTACACATATGTAACTAATTTTTTTTATATTTTTTGCTTTGTTTTATTTTTATATTTGTATTGTTTTTTTTGTTTGTTTTTTTTACCAAAACCTGGTTCAACTCTATGCTAACAGCTCCTTTAGAAATATTCTTCCCATGAAAAAAACATGTGTGCAATACTTATTTCCCCCACTGTATACTTCTCTGTAAAATCTGGTTAATATGGTTGCTTGGGAGCGATTAGAACAAATTCTGACGATGTGTCTGGCTTTGTTTCAGCTAATTAAAGTGGCGTTTGATGAGGAGGTGAGTTCAGAGATGGTTGAGATCTTCAGGAAACACGTACAGCGGATCCGCTACCCATCATCCATCTTCAGCACCTTTGCCTTTGCAGCAGGACAGACGGCACCGCAGCTCATATTACCCAAACAGAAAGAGAGGAACACAGGCTTCCGGTTAGTGCAATATATGTGCTTTAGAGTGCATGTCATGTAGGTTTAACTTTCACTGTTAAGGTATGTTGCTCCAGCATAACCTTTAATATTATACCCGTAAAACAGCTTTCAGAAAATATGTTATCTACAAATTCTGTATGATACTATCATTCCAAACCCTTATTATTTTGTCAAGTGAAAGTGAAACGACACTGCGGTTTTCATGCTTTTAAAATCATGAAATTAAGTTAATAGTTTAGTAGTATTATTAATAGTAATATTAATAGTTCAGACCTATATTCAAAGTCTTTAGAAGGCATACAGTAATTCTTAATCTGTCACATAAAACTTATTTACTGAAGATCTTCTTTCCAATTTACTTTCAATACACTTTTTCCTTTTTTTCATAGAGTTTTGGTCTTGTTTCTGGTCCAAATATCTAAAAAGTCTTAAATCAAGAAACGTTTTCTAGACAAGTGAAAAAATATTGTTTGGTTTGCAGAAATAATAAGTCAAAATTATTAGTTTTATTCTTTTTTCCTTAATATGCTATAAGATGCTTCTTGATTTAAGAATTTTTAGGTATTTAGATTAGAAACAAGACAAAAAGTCTAAGAAAAGTATTTTACAATGCTAATCTATAATGAATAAATTATTCTACAGTGAATGTTTCAGTAATCAACCATTTAAAAACATCACAAACAAGCTAAAAATTTTGAATAAATAATGTATTCCACACTTTCACACATCGTACATACAACTCTAGGAAAAAATTCAGGGATGATTGGTTCTCTATATATATTATCATTTGGAGTCTTTATTTGCATGAAATCACAATAATTTAGTATAACATATTCCATGTTGTCAGAACTTAAATATTAGGGAAAAATTGATACATATAAGCATTTTTTTTTTTTTGTCATTATTGTAGGTTGATATTATCTCAGTGCTTATTCCATTTTATAAGATTGGCCAAGAGTCATAAAGGTTTTTTTTTTTTTTTTTTTTTTTTTGGTAGTAAGCTATCAAAGACCATTGTGAAAGGGGCTATAAATGCCGGTAAGATCACAATGGGTTGCCAGTTCACTCTGAAAAAAAAATGTTTTATAATAAATTTCACATATATACACAATATATATACTTACTGACCACTTTATTACGGTACACATTACTAGAACCCTTTTGCCTTTAGAACTGCCTTAATCCTTCATGGCAAAGATATAACAAGTTATAGGTAATATTCCTCAGAGATTTTGGTCCGTATTAACATGATAGCATCAAGCAGTTGCAGATTGGTCGCTGTTGTAGCATGGATCCATGCTTTCATGTTGTTGATACCAAATTCTGACCCTACCATCTGAATATCACAGCAGAAATGGAGACTCATCAGACCAGGCAACATTTTTCCAATCTTCTGTTGTCCAATTTTGGTGAGCCTGTGCTAATTGTAGCCTCAGTTTCCTGTTTTTAGCTGACAGGAGTGGCACTCGATGTGGTCTTCTGCTGCTGTAGCCCATCCGCTTTAAGGTTGGACATGTTGTGCATTCAGATGTGCTCTTCTGCGTACCTCGGTTGTAACGAGTGGTTATTTGAGTTACTGTTGCCTTTCTATCAGCTGGTACCAGTCTGGCAATTCTCCTCTCACCTCTGGCATGAACAAGGCATTTGCTCTCACAGAACTGCCGCTCACTGAATATTTTCCCCTTTTTCAGACCATTCTCTGTAAACATTAGAGTTGGTTGTGCATGAAAATCCCAGTAGTTCAGCAGTTTCTGAAATACTCAGACCAGCCGCTCTGGCACCAACAACCATGCCACGTACAAAGTCACTTAAATCCCCTTTCTTCCCCATTCTGATGCTCGGTTTGAACTGCAGCAGATCGTCTTAACCATGTCTACATGCCTAAATGCATTCAGTTGTTGACATGTGATCATAAATTATTGTTTTTACAGAGCATTTATTTGCATGAAATCATAATAGATCCGTATAAAATAATCCATGTTATCAGAACTTAAATATTGGGGAAAAATGTTCACATATAAGCATATTATTGTCATTATTGGAGCTTGATATTATCCCAGTGCTTATTCCATTGGCCAAGAGTCATAAAGGTTTGCTAGAGCATTATTACGGTTATAGTGTTTCTTAAAATGATTGGTTTTTTTTGTAGCACGCTATCAAAGACCATTGTAAAAGGGGCTCTAAAGGCCGGTAAGATCACAATGGGTCGCCAATCCACCCTGAAGAAAAACGAGAAGGGCAGTCGCATGACGTGGCACGAGGATGATGACATCTCCAGTAAGTAATATACTGTATATATATATATATATATATATATATATATATATATATATATATATATATATATATATATATATATATATACAGTATATATTTCACAAATACACATTATGACAGATGATATTCATTTGTAATTTTGATGGTTAATCTTATTAATCTTAATGTTTCAGTCTCAGATGACGGAGAGCCTCCCTCCAGCAACACACTGAAGGCCTCAGAGAAGTCCACCATGGAGCAGTTGGTGGAGCGGGCCTGTTTTCGGGACTATCAGAGGCTGGGTCTGGGTACCATCAGCGCTAATTCTACACGGTTGAAGAGTGGAGAGCAGTTTCGAGTTACAGCAGTCAACAGACTCTATTCACTGTGTCGCAGGCAAGAAAAAGCACAACACTGAGACTTGGTGAAAAAGCTTAGCAAGCATCCCTGCAGTGTATTTCCTATGTAAGACAGCAAATATGCAAACCGCAGAATAAGTGCTCTTCACTCAGCTGACACTAAGTAGTCTGGATTTGGCACATGTGTTTGAGCTAACCACACAATAATGAAAATGGGTTTAGATTTTTATCAGTACTGTTTATAATAGAAGTTTCAGTCAGTATCACTTTCGTAATATATACATAGTAGGGTCGCTCATTTCGGTTCATTTTGCCAACCGACAACCGCAGCTCGTTAACCGAATATTAACCGTTAACTGGTCAGATTAATATTAAATTATTATTTAATAAAACAAAATAAATGACGTGTCTATTTTTTGTGACACGTTAAATATTGCATTTTAAAATACTGATTTATTTTAACATGCGAACAGCAGCATACAGAACATAACAGAGCATCTTCACGCACCTGCAGTGTTTCCAACAGCATAGAAAAAACAGAATAAACTAAACAAAAAGAATAAAATAAATAGGCCTGTCCTAGATGTTTTTCACTTAAATGACAAATTTAGATTACAAATCAAAAACACTGACTGAGTCCTTTTTAAGAACCGGCTTAGGCTGTTTTTTCCCAGTCTTCTTCGGTCAAATAAAAATAGCAGGCTACCTGAAAAAAACGTGACTGACGTAATGCACTTTTTCCGGGTTGACTTCTATTTCAACTGCGAGCACACTGAATGCATGGCGCATAAGCAGTGCGCTAAACACTCGTGGCTGTTAGTAAACCATTCAAGAGATGCCCCTCTCAACACAAAAAGCACGTTCGCTGTGATCGGTCCCTTATGCAGCCAAACTTTAAAAATATATAAAATAATATTTTTTAATAGTTTACCTGATACCATTCATCGGTTACAAACGCACACTTAATTGGTTATTTTAAGCATCCCTAATATATAGTTGAAGTCAGAATTATTAGCCCTCCTGTATATATTTTCCACAATTTCTGTTTAACAGAAAGAAGATTTTTTTAAACACGTTTTTAAACATAATAGTTTTAATACATTTTTTATTAACTGATTTCTTTTATTTTATATAAAATTACATCATATTTTACTGGATTTTTTTCTCAAAATACTAGTATTCAGCTTAAAGTGACATTTAAAGGCTTAACTAGGTTAATTTGTTAACACTTTATAATAACTACACACTATGAATCATTTATTAAGCATTAACTCTACATTAATAAACGTTAGTAAGCATTTTCTAACTGCAGCTACAAATGCTGTATTCTTGACTTGTAAGTAGGGCCAGAGAATTTTGTAAAAAATCTGTGGATTTATGCGGAATGATTTTAGGAGTATCATAACTAAAAACTTTATACATGAAATAAAAAATAATACATTTTTTACTTTTATTCAATGTTTACAATGCAAATTAGATCCACTTATTTCCTAAACAAAGCAAGTCTATCATATAATATATCTACTAAAAGACAGAAAATATTGCTTTACAAACTGTATTGTAAACAAATCATATAAACATTTTAATATTACTATTATTATATCACAATAATATTATTGAAATTAATTTAATAACTGAATAAATATAAATTTACACAAGTAAATACATACACTTAATGATGGGTTAAAAATCTGCGGAAATCTGCCCGCGCAGATTCCTTGTGGGCCTACTTATAAGCACATGAGTAATGTCCTTAATAATTGTACGTTCATAATTTCTGAGTGATTAATTTTTCATTACTAAATTAAGTATTACATTATATAGTCATTGGTTTTTAAGATCATTCAGAATGCGTGAGTAAATGATTAATAAACTATTGAAATCAACGTTTATATATCTTATTCATGCAGTTTAGTATCAAATGAACAATAATCTTTGCATTCCTATCTAAAAATTTTAATTACTGGAAAATTACTGCAAAAAATAGACAAAAAACAAGAATATAATATTTTTAACAGTAAAATATGATGCAACATTTCAATGTTATTTAGTGATGTTTAAACTGAATGGTCTTTTTTTTTTTTAGAATGAAGTTGTTTATATTCATTTTTCTTGTTTAGAATGTAACTGAGCCTTTAATTGTCATGTACAAGCGATTTATAAAGCATAAATAGTCTTCACTTTAGATTAGGTCACAAAACTGCATGAAGTTGAGTTAATAAAGCATTTATAAACATTTAAATTTGTTTCTAAACAAATTAACTATTAGTATATGCCTGAATAATAAAAATTATAAATGTTAATTTGAATAGTTTAGTAAGCATTTACTAACTCATTCTGAATGATCTTAAAAACCACCAACTATGCTTAAATAACTGGTTTGTAAATAATGCAGTAATTAAATAAGTAATGAAAAATTAATCATTTACAAAGTATGAAAATACAATCATTAAGCACATTACACAAGTGCTTATAAGTCAAGAATACAGCATTTGTAGCTGCAGTTATAAACTACTTACTAACGTTTGTTAATGTAGAGTTAATGCTTAACAGATTATGAATTCACTATTTGCTGATGCTTAATAAAGGATTTATAGTGTGTAGTTATTATAAAGTAACAAAAAGAAATAAGCCACAGCCATTTCACTCTGCAGCCCAAGACCGGTTACACACTGAAGCTAAGCAGGGCTGAGCCTGGTCAGTACCTGGATGGGTAAACCACATGGGAAAACTAGGTTGCTGTTGGAAGTGGTGTTAGAGAGGCCAGCAGGGGGGCGCTTAATCTGCGGTCTGCGGTAAGTCCTAACGCCCCAGTATTGTGAAGGGGACACTATACTGTTAGTAGGCGCTGTCTTTCGGATGAGGATCGAGGTCCTGACGCTCTGTGGTCATTAAAAATCCCATGGCACTTCTCGTAAAGAGTAGGGTTGTAACTTAGTGTCCTGGTCAAATTCATTTCATTGGCACTTACACATCATAGCCTCCCCATCATCCCCATCCACCGAATTGGCTCTATCACTGTCTCTCCACACCATATATAGCAGGTGTGTGGTAAGCACACTGACACCGTTGTCCTCTGCCAGTTTGGTAATGGTTTTGGTATCAAAAATCTGCAGAATCTGACCACAACTTGCCTAGTTAAGCCTTTAAATTGCATAATAGTATCAATACTTGTATTTTGAAAAAATATCTAGTAAAATATTATGTACTGTCATCATGGCAAAGATAAAAGAAATCAGTTTTTGTTTAAAGAAATCAGAAATTAGTTATTAAAACATTTAATTCATTTTTGTTGACTTAAAAGCACTCATTTGTGCTCATAGCATGTGTGTAATACAGTTCTCAGAGCAGATACAGGTGAGTAAAACACAAATACGCTGCAGTCAAAGAATGCTGGGAGCAGGCTATTGTCAGACCACCTGCTCCAATTCAAAGTACTTCAGAGTTTGGAAATTTAGCCTTTTATTTGGTAATTTAAGTTCGTATTGCAAGAAATCCCACTGGAAAGCCCCACTGAAGAGCCACTTGAATGCAGACCTACTACCTTACAGTATTCTCAAAGGAAATGTGATGCTGCTTTAGAATTTGGCCAAATCCAGGAAGTCAAAGGTTAAACGTTTTTCAGCTTTCTTCAAAATATCTTTTTTATCGTTAAGCAGAATAAAGTATCTTATAAAGGTTTGGGACCACTTGAGTGCAAGTACATAGTTAGTAAATTTTTATTTACGGCTGAACCATCCCTTAAAGCCACATACAAGACTTCCATTTGTTTACTTCTATTAAAACTGCCAATCTTTTGAGTCCAGCATCAACAATCTATTAACATCCAACAATTAATTAACAGAATCAAATCCTTGCCCTACAATTGACTTTTTTTCGATAATAAGTTTTGATTGGATGTACAGCACAGTATATAAGATCCACTGATGCTTCAACTTCATAATAACCGTAATGTGCTATCTGAATTTTAGTGGGTATGCTAAAAAAACAATGACTGAAATTTCTGGAGTAGTTTCTATGCTATGATTTCTGAATTATAATCTTCTGAATGGTGTGTTGTTTTGCAGCTATCCTGGTCTCCTGGTGGTTCCTCACACTGTGCAGGACAGCAGTCTCCAGAAGGTGTCCCGCTGCTACCGGCACAATCGTCTGCCGGTCGTGTGTTGGAAACACCCTCGCACCAAAGCAGTTTTACTACGTTCAGGAGGTTTCCATAGCAAGAGTGTGGTTGGCCTTTTCAAGTCTCAGAATCCTTCGTCAGCAGGTACTATATGTTTGTATAGTATAATATGCAGTATATTGGATGAAGGGATGTAAATAATTGCTCTCACTGAGTCTGGGTGTCCACCGAAGCGTTTTTGCTGCACAAAATTTTTTCAGTGGGTTGCTATTATCAGACCCCCTAGTTTTTCACAGTTTTGCGATCAATGAATCCAACTCTAAATCAACAAAAAGGTCATAATTTTTTGCGATCCAGCAAATTCGTAATTTAAATGCAAAATAATCACAAAAAAATGTTATAATCTCATAAAACATCAAATTTTAAACCTTATAATTGAATTACATTTATTTCAGTTTGCAATTAATTGTTTTATGTGACTTATAGACATTGCATACGCTGCGCACGTGATGTATTTGAGTGTCTCTCGACAAAATGACGTCTCACCTGCATTACATGAAAATGGGGGGAAAATATTGAGCACCCTATGCAGTAAGCAGACGCGGATGAAGCATCAAGTGCGAGTGATTTACATGTGAAGTCAATGCAAAGTCCATGTAAAGATGCATGAGAAAAAGAAACGCTTCGGTGGAGACGCAACCTAAGATTATATTAAGATTTTGATATTAAGATTTTAAAAAAAGGTTATTCTTAGCTCTAAACCACATGCATCCTGGTCACTGACTGTCCAATGTTGCACTGAAAAGCGATTTCTTGATCTGGCAATCTCTAATCTTGATTGGCTGACCTTCTGCAACCTTTGGGGAGTATGAGAACTCAGGGTTTTAGTTTACAAGGTGCAAAATTGTTGCGACAACCACTTTTGAGGATGAAATAAACACTGGGTTTGATCAAGTGTGTGGAGTCTCAGCAATAGTTCATTAGTTTTCAT
>NC_079441.1:65760490-65785490 GCF_903798145.1 Danio aesculapii
GAGTAGTAAACTTTTGTTTTCATGTGAACTATGCCTCTAAGTCTTTATACTGGAATTCAGAAGTGTTTTGGAATGGACTGCCACAAGAAACTGGCCCTAAATCTGTCCTTAAACCACTAACTGTGTTAGTAGACCACTGGTATGGTACTTTTGCACTCATTTCACACATATAAGCCACCACAGCATCCATAACCTTAACTGATCCTTGCTAATTCCACTTGTTTTGGCCCACAGTTAAGGGTTTCAGTGTTGAGTTGAGATGTTTACTACAGTAATTACAAGCATAATAAAGGTTTAATCCCAGCGAGCAACCGGTGTAATAAGACTTTACTATTTGCTTGAATTTACAGTCAGAATTATTAGCCCCCTGTATATTTTTGTTCCCCAATTTCTGTTTAGCGAAAAGAAGATTTTTTTTTAACACATTTCTTAACATAATAGTTTTAATAACTCAATTCTAATAACTGATTTCTTTCATCTTTGCCATGAAGACAGTTAGGGGTGTTACGGATCACGGTTGATCCGTGATTCGTACTGATCGCAACCCACGGTTCGGAACACGCGTGACCCACGGATTAATAACAATATATATATATATATATATATGTGCATTAATCCTAAATTTGTAACGATCGCAGAGAGATCGCCTCTCACATCATTCAAATCACATATATGAAAGCATTTAGGGCTTTCTGTAAAATATAATGATGACGGAAGAAGTTCCGGTAGGTTATTCGGGATGTGGTGGGTTTCTTAGGTGTTTTCTGTCACTGCTTGTTTAGCTTGCATTAATGCATTAAGTGTAAGCTGCACGATTAATCATTAAAAGATCGAGATCTCAACACCCACGCAACATAAATTATTAATGATGGGGATTTACGTTGTGTTTATTAATCTTAAAATATTCAGTCTTTAGTCTTTTGAGTTAGTTATGAAGTTACAAACAGTCAAATAACACAAAAGTACTTGGATAACAGTTTATAGTTTATATAAAAGCACTGATGTTTATGGTAAAGATTAAAATCACCATCATATGCATTTATCGACGCTCAAATGCAGCAATTGTATTATTTAACCAATAGGTGGCGACAACCAGCCATCAAAAATAAGCCACTGAATAGTTCTTCAAAAATGAGTCGTCTAGCAATGAAACATGAAGTTTTATAAGTGATTAACTGAACCATTTATTGAAAATGAGACTAAATATACATTTAAATTTACATTTTATGCTAAATATACACTTTATATATTTAGCGTTATCAGCAACAGTAGTAGTAACAGTGATTTATTTTTTTTCCACAGTATTGAATATTTTACAATTTATTTTTATTCAGCTAATTAGTTCTTCATTTTATTGTTGATAAAATTACAGCTTCTAAGTTCTGTTTGTTAAAACCAAAAGTGTCTTGCAGTGCTGTTTTTGTAATAAATGGAAAGCACATTACTCTTGTCTCCTCCCCTTTTGGCTAATCCGAAAAATGGTCCGATCCGTGCCTCAAAAACTATAATGTGATCCGAACCGTGAGATTTGTTATCCATTACATCACTAAAGACAGTACATAATATTTTACTAAATATTTTTCAAGATACTAGTAGCTTAAAGTGACATTAAAGGGTTAATTAGGCTAATTATGCATGTTATAGTATAAGAATGGTTTGTTCTAAAAAAAATATTATCAGAATTACTGTTAAAATTTCTTTGCTCTATTGAATATCACAAATATTTGAACAACAATATACATATCTCAAAAGCACTAATAATTTTGATTTCAACTGGATATATTGTGCAGCCCGTCTTAGCATGCTATATGTTGGCAGTTAACAAATCGCTAGGCTTTGGAAAAGGCTGTGATATCTTGTGTTTGCTCTGCTTATGCTTGACGCTCGGTGCACGGTGTGGTGTGTGTTTGTGTGTCTTCATCTGTTTAGCAAGCGAACGCAGGGCATCGAGAATACCAAAGATGGCCCCTGTCCATTTGGACATTTCCTTCACCAATAGCTTCACCAGAGGAGGTGAGTGGGCCTCCATTCTTCATTTCCCTTGACCCCAAGGACATATTTAGCGTCGAACAAATTCCCCATCTTTCATCGGATATCTTTAGTTGGCTGTCTTCTGTCTTGATATCTCATTATCTGGGTTTTGTCACAGACCACAACTCTTCCCACACACATACACACACACACACATACTCATGCTGCTTTGACTTTGGCTCGTTTAAAATTATTTTTTTTTATTTGCGGTGATGATTCTGCTGAACTTGAGAATATTTGTTGCCACAATCCTCCAAAGTGCACAGTATGTTTCATGAAATCCAAAAAGCAAGCCATGTAGATATTCATCATTTTAAGTACATGATGAATGACTGTTTAGATCTTGAAGTGGTGTAGAAGTATTCACCCCCTCGATAAGGTCAACATCTGCACAGTACTTTTAAAGGTGCAGTATGTAAGTTTGACACCCAGTGGTTGAACTAGGTATTGCACACCTGGTTCAACACACAAAAGCGCAGGTAACCAGATTGACAATCAACAGGACCGAGCCTGACTTTCAAGCCTAAAGGCTGATTTAATTCGTGTTCCTAATAAAAGCAACGGCACCCGATAGAAGGAATATTTTCCATATTAATAAGAGTTTTGGTTCCAACCAACACCTTAAATCGATATACTGGAAATGGCTTCTGTTTCCTGCAGCTGAACAACAGACAACTGACAATGATCACCTCAAGTACATCTTGTGTGCTTTATTCAGTGTTAAATGCTAATAATGTGAGTTTGAATGCTATTTTACATGACATTTATTGTCATATACTGAAAGCAGCAGCAGATAATTCACCTCAGATTATAAATAAAATAAACCATTTGAAATTGAACTTTAGAACTGTGACTCAAAACCAACACATATCAGTGGTTCAGCATCTACATTTAATAATCTTAAAGAGGTTTAATATGTATTAACTAGATTATAAACCTTACCATTTCATTGGAGTGCAGTAAGTGCACTATTTTGTGCTTCTGAATGGCTGTATTTAAATATCTGTCGTGTTTCGTCAGGTGCCAAATTGCTCATCACTGCAAATCTCATCACATAGCGTGTTGTTAGGACGCAGGGTTACAATGTAACCTGCTCACCAAATGTTTACGTTCTTAATATTTATAATATTTGCTAATTAATAACCTCATGTGAATCTCTGAATCTGCATCTCATTTCGGAGTCTGCTACTCTCCACCCGAGGTCGCATTTCAGTCACAGACTCATGCTTTCAGAGCATTTCTTAATGAATGAATGAAATATTCTGTTTTCCATCAAGGCAATCCGGGGTGCTGAAATATAATTGGCTAAACTGGCATTGAACCCAAAAGAACCAAACCAAAGACAGCCGTTCCGGCACGTTACTCACATTTTCAAAGCAGAATATCTGACTTCAGCATTGTTTTTCAGATAAACAAAAATGTTCACTTGACAAGTTTCTTAAATACCTGCAAACATATTATGGTATTTTAATGCTTTAGAAGAGTCAAAAACTTATAAACAGCACCTTTAATTAAGATATTACAAGCTGTAATCATGTCTTGATTTTTTTATTTTTGTTGTTTTTTGTGTGTTATGCGAAGATTATGAAATAGATCCAATTTAAGGCCATGACCTTCCAATTCAGCAGGCGGCAGTTGACCAGCATTTGGCGTCCAGATAGAGTCTGTTTTGTTAGTTTTTACAGTGTGTTTCTCATATCAGCAGCAGTTTGGTTTTTTTTAGCTTAGAGTTTTTGTCTTGTTTCTAATGTAAATTTCTAAAAAAAAATAATTAAATGAAGAAGCATTTTCTAGACAAGCAAAATTAATGGTTTGTTTTCAGAAATTATAAGTGAAAATGAAGTGAGTAAAGATGACGGAAAAGACAGCGTTTTCAGTTTTAGGTTAACCTTTTTTTTAATAGATACAGTTTTAATCAGAATTATTAAACCCCCTGAATTATTAGCGCCCCTATTTATTATTTTCTTCCCAATTTCTGTTTAACGGAGAGAAAAAAAATTTAAACACATTACTAAACACAATAGTTTTAATAACTCATTTCTAATAACTGATTTATTTTATCTTTGCCATGATGACAGTACATAATATTTGACTAGATATTTTTCAAGACACTTTTATACAGCTTAAAGTGACATTTAAAGGCTTAACTAGGTTAATTAGGTTAACTAGGCAGGTTAGGGTAATTAGGCGAGTTATTGTATAATGATGGTTTATTCTGTAGACTATCGAAAAAAATAGCCTAGAGGGGCTAATAATATTGACCTTAAAATAGATTTAAAAAATTAAAAAATGCTTTTATTCTAAAATAAAACAAATAAGACAAATAAAATAAAACAAATAAGACTTTCTCCAGAAGAAAAAATATTATCAGACATACTTTGAAAATTTCCTTGCTCTGTTGAACATCATTTACGAAATATTTAAAAAAGAAAAAAAGCAAAGGGGGTTTAATAATTCTGATTCCAACTGTATTTATACCCCATTATGTAATCTTGTTTTTGTTTTTGCCGAACATGCCTTGTTCTGAACATCAAGTCTTATCGTAAAATACTTTGTCAGGTCATGATGTGACCAGTTCTTGGAAAAACGATTCATAGTTTGAAGAGAGGCTGAGTATAAGATGCTTAAGTCTCACTCGATGTCATGATTCAGTGATTTATTCATGTCGTATTTCTCCAAATCTGGGTTATAGATAGAATAGACTTTTTTGTTTTGCTTCACCACAGGCAAATATATCCCAGCAGGTGCTGGCTAAGACAATTCCCATCATGTGTCTCGACAGAAATGTGGAACTGATTTTTCATTTCCTTTTTCTTTGTGCATGTGTGTTTTCAGTTGTAGTGTTTAAGTCAACATCATAATTACTCATACATACAGTTTATATAAATCCTTAAGTATTAACTCGTTTTCGTTGACTCGTTCGTATTTCATTGACTCGTTTGTAGCTCATGTTACATGATTGATGTGTCAAATCGGGCCAACTGAGCAAACAAAGCCGAATGGGTTTCGTTTTTCTTGGATTGAACCACCCAGAACACATTAGCATTGTAGAAACAGCCAAGTACCACTCCTTTTTTTGTTTAGCTTTCCTGAAAATGTAGTTTACCATCTTCTGTTCTTCACACATTCATCACATTGACATAACTTCCCTGTCAAACCTTCATGTAAATCATCTTCTGTCTTCATCGATGCTCCGTCTTTGCATAATGCTTCAGTTTCACACATCAGTTCAGGTCGACCAGTGTTGAATTTTGCCTGCATGATGACCAAAAAGCAGACTTGGCATTGGTATAAATGTACAAAGTGATTTTATTCACAAGGAAAAACATCTTAAATCTAACTAAAGTGCCAGCTTTTATGTTTCAAATAGCCTTTGTGAAAGTAAATGTCAAAGCATGGGGGATATAATTTCCCATTATTTTTTGTGTGACAGATCTGACCTGTACTTATTAATTTGTATTAATTTGAAACAAATTATCATACTAAATGGGTAAATCCTTGCTGTCAAATAGGTCAAATCTAGTGGCTTTAAGTTTTCTCGTTCCACAAAAGGAAACTGGAATTTTCCACATGCAAAGAGTAAACAAAGCAAGATTTAGTACCATTTTCATACTATTTTTAACCAAAGACCCTTTAAGGCAAGTCATTTCACTCGGCGGCCATCTTTGAAAGGCCTCTCGTATGCTCGGGCATCCTGTTTAAATGGGGAAACATCAAATTCTCCAAAACTACTTGCCAAGATTCCAATTACATTACATATTATGAATAACCAATCAAATTAGACAGCAACTGTCTATTTAGTTTAATTTCTTAATGTTCGTATCCCACAAAATCTGCAGAAACTCATGTCTAGCCCAAGCCCCTCCCCCGGACAATTGTCATGCTATAGCGATCGCTGATTGGCTCCTGTACTAGAAGGTGGGTTTTATTCGCCATATAGCGATCGCAGATTGGCTCCTGTACTAGAAGGCGGGGCTTTATTCGCCATATTGACTGTTACACTTTTCCCCATTCAAAAGTAAACGAGTGACACGTCTTGTGTATTCTATAGTCTTTGTTGTAACTCGCCACGAAGGGATTCGCACGTGCAAATATGTCTGATAGTCTAATAATCCAAACCATTTGCAAATATTTAAGAAATGTAGAGGTTTCAGCCGGCCTCTTTGTGTTCCTTCTTGACTTGAATAGTTTACTTGCTACAGCACGTCACTTTAGTTTTTGTTCTGATTCGTTGCTCTTTCAGCTGACACTCAATGCTAAGTCTATTTGCTGAATTGGGCCATCGAGCTTCAAATTTAACCTGATGAGATTTCAACAGAGCAAACCAACTAGCTGGACAGGCGCTGTCCGATGCACCAATGAAGCCAAATGGCCAACCATCTGCTTGGTATGTTCCGGCCTTTAAAGAAAAGATCTGAAACATGGATAAAAAAGACGTATTAAAATACTAATTGGAAATGAGGGAAATGTTTCTCCCTCCTCTCCAATCAGGCAAAACGCTGAATCTTTAATTCCAGGTGTAAAAATCAGCCGTCTCGCTGGTCTCATTGAGCTAATGACTGTACTATCTGTCTTCAGAAAGGGGGTGTTCGCTGCATGTGTGTGAATTTTGTTTTCTGTTTTTTATTTCCTGTTTCTCCGTGCCGCCGCCAACTCCTGCACCCTTAATCTACCAGTACTCGGGTACAGGGATAAACTATTCACTCACTCAAACCAAAAAGCTTCAGCTAAGGGAAGAATTCACAATCAAGGTATAGTTTCCGTTTTACTCATTCACACTAACCCAATCCATACTTGACTGACCTTTTCTCAGCATCTCTTTGACCTCCATTCATATAACCACATCAAGGTTGCCAGCAGCATTATTCTGCTCTCCATCAGTGTTTGTAGTGTGTTTGTAGTTCATATACACTGAAAACATATTCATTGGATTTACTACATTTTTTAAGGGTGGTTGCAAACAATTTATATGGGTTTAAACAAACAAATTAGGTTGAAGATGGTGTCATGGTGGTGCAGTGGGTAGCGCTGTCACTAGTTCGAGCCCTGGCTGGATCAGTTGGCATTTCTGTGTGGAGTTTGCATGTTCTCCCCGTATTGGCGTGGGTTTCCTCCGGGTGCTCCAGTTTCCCCCACAGTCCAAAGACACATGTTAGGTCAATTGGGTAAGCTAAATTGTCTGTAGTGTATATGTGTGTATGTCCTGGTCCTCCAGGTTGGGGGTTTGAGCAACCCACCTCGTAAACACTAGATGTTAAGAAACACCAGTATGGTGCGGCTAAATATCAACTTTGATATAAATGGTCCTGGGAGAAAGTACGTAAATTAAGTTGAAGGATACTAAATTTAATTAGTTTGTTAAAATTCAACCCATATAAATTGTTTGCAAGCACTTAGGCCCAATCCCAATTCTATTTTTGTACCCCTACCCCTTCCTCTTCCTCTTGGCCCTTACAACTGAGGGTTAAGGGGAAGGGCTTCAAAATTTACCCCTAAGAATTGGGACAGCACTACAGCACCTGCACACGTCATCAAATGCCATCGTGATCTCTTGCTTCATATGAGATCAGACGACCGGGACTGCTGTAGTTATTCCAGTTGGGTTATTTTTTGGTATTTATCTTCAGGAAATCACTAAAGGCATATATTATGTTATCATAATAATCTAATGTGGCAATAAGATCGTAACTGTACTGGGCATTTACACAGTGGCCATATTCATCTATGTAAACTCACCAAAACCAAAATTAACATTATAGCAGACACTGTAAAAAGCTCATTCCCAGCCACTAGACTTATCTGACAGGGTATTCGAGTGTCAGAATGCTGTGGAACTGCTGTACAGGAGTTATTATTAGGGATTTTTTTTAAGCATTTCTTTTAAAGCATGACAGTAAAACATGAATGCGGTTATGAATATATTAAAACATGTGTTTGTTTGGCGTAAAAATTCATAATAATGACAAAAAATACTAATTTGTGGATCTCCTTCCTCCCGGTTCAGCAATGCTGCCGTTGTGGCTGGTGTATTCTGGGAGATTTTCTTACCCCTTGGTTTCGAGTGTGGTCCTGAAAAATCTTCGTTCGAAGGGCTTTTCACCCCTTCCCCTTAGCCCTACGCCTTCGAGCTAAAGAGAATTGGGACACCCCTACCCCTTGGCGTGCACGCTCAAAATGAGGGGTAGGTGTAAGGGGAAGGGCTAAGGGGTAGAATTGGGATTGGGCCTTACTCTACCTTAAAAAATGTAGTAAATCCAATGAATCGTTCAGTGTACTGCCAGGATTATAGTATGTAGTCCATGACTGAAATGAAGCAGTGGGCTGAAATTCAAGTTTCAGGAAGTCACAACTGGACAAATATTGAAAGACATGTCAGTAAACTATATGATTATGTGCTCTGGCACAAAAATGGCACTAATGGTGTAAACTATCAAAATATTACTTATTATTGTTAGTAGTAGTATTAGTATTAGTACTAAATTATTATTAGTATTAGTATTATTAGTATTATTAGTAGTAGTAGTATTAAATAGTTATTATTATTATTATAATAATTATTATTATTATTACATAATAATAATAATAATTATTATTATTATTATTATTAAATAATAATAATTATTATTATTAGTAGTAGTAGTAGTAGTATTAGGATTAGGATTATTATTACATTATTATTAATTATTATTAGTAGTAGTAGTATTAAATTATTAGTAGTATTAGTATTAAATTATTATCAATAATAATACATATTAATATTATTATTAAATTATTATTGTTATTAGCAGTAGTAGTATTCAATTATTATTAGTATTAGTATTATTATTATTATTAAATTATTTATTATTATTATAATTATTATTATTATTATTGTCATCATTATTATAACTATTATTACTACTATTAAATTCTTCTTATTATTATTAAATTATTATTTATTATTAGTATTAGTAGTAGTAGTTGTCATGGATTGGTCAGGCTCTCACGACCCCCACTCACGAAGATCACCATCACCTGACTTCTAATGAGCACACAGCTGCATCACATTCACGAGCACCAGATAAAAGCACAGCACTCCAGTCGCTCATTGTCCGGGCTCGTCTCGACGAAAGCGGACAACTGAGCGACCACTCAGCGTAGTCATCCTCAGCTAAAACAAACGATTTACTTACCTGTTCTCTTTGTATTCCTCCTAGTCTTCCTGGTCCTCCCGAATCGTCCTGTCTTCCAGTCCTTCCAAGTCTGTGTCATCCTCTGTCAGCTGTATCTGGTGTGTGCTGTCCATCCTCGTGTATTCCTGTTACCCAGCCACGGAGGAAAAGACCCCAACATCATTCCTGATCCTCCTGGCTATCCTTCATGTGCTCCTTGTTGTCATTTAATAAACACCCTAACGTTTCCTTACCTCTGTCTCCTGTCCGCTTCATAACAGAAGCCCGGACCCATAACGACGACAACATGAGCACCCCCGATCACCTTCAAGAGCTGGTGGACCAGTTGAAGCGGATTCTACAGCCACCAGCTCCACTTTCCAACGCACCACCAGCACCGAGCACTTCCGCCTCCACAGTTTCTTCTTCGGCCCTTCCTTCCAGTCCCATGGCCCGACCAGCGCCCTACTCAGGCGGAGCGGGGGAGTGCAATGGTTTTCTGTTACAATGTTCCCTCATATTCGAAATGCAACCTTCTCTATATCCCACAGATAAGTCGAAGATCGCCTACATCGTATCTCTACTCTCTGGACCTGCACTTAAATGGGCTGAGACGATCTGGAACCAAGCCGGGCCGGTCATGAATTCCATCACTACCTTCACGGAGTATTTCAAAGAGGTGTTTGGACGTTCTGATGGGGAAGTAGCCGCTGGAGAGCAGCTGTATCATCTAAAGCAAGGTACTCTATCTACACAGGAATATGCTCTCCGGTTTCGCACTCTAGCAGCTGCAAGTGGATGGAATGAGAGATCGTTGTTGACCACGTACCGGCTCGGCTTGGAACCCACTCTCCGAATCCAACTGGCCACATTAGATGATACAATGGGTCTGGAGAGATTCATCCAACATTCTCTCCGATGTTCCGATCGTCTCCGTTCCTATCAACAGGACACCATCACCCCCTCGTCTGCACTCCTCCAATCGCCTGAGTCAACAGCCTCTCCAGAACCAGAACCCATGATAATAGAGTCTGGAAGACTGACATCAGCGGAACGACAGAGGAGGCTGACCCGGGGTCTGTGTCTATACTGCGGTGTCAGTGGACACACCCGTATGGAGTGTCCCCTTCGTCCCATTCGGACTTCAGTGAGTGTATTCAGTACGAATATTGAACAATGTAAACCACTTACTACCACCGTACAAATAACTACTGCCTCTATTTCTCTCCTTGTCACAGCCCTCATCGACTCCGGGTCAGCAGGGAACTTCATCTCCCAATCCCTCTGTCGTCAACTCCACCTCCGTACTGAGGCGTCCTCGCATATATACCAGATACAACCGATAACCCAGTGCACTCGATCTTCGACCCGTATCCATCGACAATGCGAAGACATCCTTCTTCAAGTGGGGTTGTTACATCAAGAGAGGATTCAATTTCTGGTTCTGGAGGGTGCAAATATGGACATCATTCTAGGGCGCCCGTGGCTGGTGAAGCACGATCCCATCATCTCTTGGGGCACAGGAGAGATAAAGAAATGGGGATCTGGATGTACACCTGCCTGTTTTCCAAATCTCCCTCTTCAAGGTCGGAACCCCATTTCTTTGTTTGCAACATCGGTCGAGAGCCCTCCTGAGAAGCAGTCTATCCACATTCCTAAGGAGTACAGCTCCTTTCATGATGTCTTCTGCCCCAAGAGAGCTTCCCAGCTACCGCCGCATCGGCCATGGGACTGCGCGATCGACCTAGTTCCAGATGCCCAGTTGCCAAGAGGTAGGATCTACCCGCTCTCGCTTCCAGAGAATCAGGCAATGGAAGATTACATAAGGGAGGCTCTGAGTCAGGGGTACATACGTCACTCAAAATCACCAGCCGCCTCAAGCTTCTTCTTTGTGGCCAAGAAGGACGGAGGGCTGCGTCCATGCATCGACTACAGGGTCCTAAATAACGGTACAGTAAAATACCGATATCCCCTTCCTCTGGTACCAGCCGCTTTGGAACAGCTCCGAGAAGCTAAAGTCTTCACTAAATTGGACCTCCGCAGCGCGTATAATCTGATAAGAATACGTGAGGGGGACCAATGGAAGACAGCATTCGTGACCCCTACTGGCCACTATGAATATGAGGTCATGCCTTACGGTCTGGTCAACGCCCCCTCCGTATTCCAAAACTTCATTCATGAAGTCCTCCGGGAGTTTCTTCACCACTGTGTAATAGTGTACATAGATGACATCCTCATTTACTCCCGGAGTGAGGCCGAACATCGCCAACACGTTGCGGAGGTCCTACACACATTGAGAGAACATCACCTCTACCTCAAAGCGGAGAAATGCTCATTCCACCAGAAGTCGATTCATTTCTTGGGATACATCATTGACCAAACCGGTATACGTATGGATGGGAAGAAAATTGAGGCTGTTCTATCCTGGTCAGAACCCACTTCCATTAAGGAGCTCCAGAGGTTTCTTGGGTTTGCTAACTTTTATAGACGGTTTATCAAGGACTACAGCAGGATTACATCACCTCTCACTAATCTCCTCAAGGGTAAACCCAAAGGACTGGAGTGGACCAAAGAAGCAGCCGCAGCCTTCCGCCTTCTTAAGAAGGAGTTCACAAGGGCCCCACTCCTGACTCATCCTGACCCAAATCTTCCTTTCGTGGTGGAAGTGGACGCATCCACCACCGGCGTCGGGGCAGTATTATCTCAACATCATGATACACCGCCCCGACTGCATCCCTGTGCCTATTTCTCTCGGAAGTTGAGCCCGGCGGAGCAGAATTACAGCATAGGAGACAGGGAGCTTCTAGCAATCAAGCTAGCCTTGGAGGAGTGGCGTCACTGGTTGGAGGGAGCCAAACATCCGTTCCAGGTGATCACAGATCACAAAAACCTCCAATACATCAAAGAGGCCAAGAGACTATGTCCACGTCAAGCCAGATGGTCACTTTTCTTCTCACGTTTTGATTTCTCCATTTCATATCGTCCAGGACCCAAGAATCTAAGAGCAGACGCTCTCTCTCGTTTACACGAGCATCACGATCATGAAGAACTCCCAACGAAGATTCTTCCCGAACACATCTCCATTTGTCCGATCACCTGGAACGCTCCTCCAGTCGTTGCCACTCCGGAAGCCCCTGCTCCGCCGGGATGCCCTCCTCATCGGCAGTTCATACCACCTGAACACCGGGTAGATCTGATCCACTCCTTACATACCTCGCTAGGCACTGGACATCCAGGGATCAACAATACTCTCTCGCTAGTATCCCAACGATTCTGGTGGCCAAACATGGCAAGGGATGTGAGGCAATATGTTCAGGGCTGTAAGGACTGTGCCCAATCCAAGAGCCCACGTCATCTACCCGCTGGAAAGCTCCATCCCTTGCCGATTCCGAACCGTCCCTGGTCACACCTAGGAGTGGACTTTATCACTGACCTCCCTTCGTCAGAAGGTAATACCTGTATTCTAGTCATAGTAGATAGATTCTCAAAGTTTGTCAAACTAATCCCTCTGAAAGGTCTTCCCACAGCCTTTGAAACTGCCGACAATATCTTTAATCAAGTCTTCAGGTCATTTGGTATTCCAGAAGATATTGTGTCGGACAGAGGTCCACAGTTCATCTCACGTCTATGGAAAGCCTTCTTCAAGCTCCTAGGTGTGGCCGTCAGCCTCTCTTCTGGATATCATCCCCAAACCAACGGGCAGACAGAGAGGAAGATTCAGGAGGTGGGACGGTTCCTGAGGACCTTCTGCAGTGGTCACCAGAACTCCTGGAGCCAGTATTTGGGCTGGGCAGAATATGCCCAAAATTCACTGCGGCAACCCTCCACCGGACTCACGCCATTCCAGTGCGTCCTGGGCTTCCAACCACCGCTCTTTCCCTGGGATGGCGAACCATCTGATGTCCCCGCAGTGGATCACTGGTTCCGGGAGAGCGAGAGAGTCTGGGACGAGGCTCATCAACATCTGCAGAGGGCAGTCCGTCGAAGCAAGGTAACCGCCGATAGGAGAAGGTCTGAAGAACCCAGATACACACCCGGACAAAAGGTGTGGCTATCCACCCGGGACATACGCATGCGACTGCCCTCTCGCAAGTTAAGTCCCCGATTTGTTGGTCCCTTCACCATCGTGGAACAGGTTAACCCCGTCACCTACAAACTACAATTACCCTCTCACTACCGTATTCACCCTACATTCCACGTATCACTCCTGAAACCCTATCACGATCCTGTTCTTCCCTCCACAGAGCCTGACCACGAAGAGGAACCCCCTCCTCCACTGCTCCTAGAAGAAGGAGCCGTCTACGCAGTGAAGGAGATCTTGCGTTCCCGACGTCGTGGTGGCCAGTTGGAGTACCTGGTGGACTGGGAAGGGTACGGCCCCGAAGAAAGGACATGGGTTCCCAGAGCTGATATTCTCGATCCTAGTCTCATGGTGGAGTTTCATGAGAGCCACCCTGAGTTCCCAGCGCCTAGAGGCAGAGGGAGACCACCACGGCGTCGGAGGTGTCGGCCCTCAGGAGCGGGCCCTGGGGAGGGGGGTACTGTCATGGATTGGTCAGGCTCTCACGACCCCCACTCACGAAGATCACCATCACCTGACTTCTAATGAGCACACAGCTGCATCACATTCACGAGCACCAGATAAAAGCACAGCACTCCAGTCGCTCATTGTCCGGGCTCGTCTCGACGAAAGCGGACAACTGAGCGACCACTCAGCGTAGTCATCCTCAGCTAAAACAAACGATTTACTTACCTGTTCTCTTTGTATTCCTCCTAGTCTTCCTGGTCCTCCCGAATCGTCCTGTCTTCCAGTCCTTCCAAGTCTGTGTCATCCTCTGTCAGCTGTATCTGGTGTGTGCTGTCCATCCTCGTGTATTCCTGTTACCCAGCCACGGAGGAAAAGACCCCAACATCATTCCTGATCCTCCTGGCTATCCTTCATGTGCTCCTTGTTGTCATTTAATAAACACCCTAACGTTTCCTTACCTCTGTCTCCTGTCCGCTTCATAACAGTAGTAGTAGTAGAAGTAGTATAAAATTATTATTATTATTAGTATTAGTATTATTAGTATTAGTATTATTATGAAATTATTTATTATTATTATTATTATTATTAATATTAATAATAATAATAAAATTATTATTATTATTATTGTCATCACTATTATAATTATTATTACTATTATTAAATTCTTCTTATTATTATTCAATTATTATTTATTATTATTATTAGTAGTAGTAGTAGTAGTAGTAGTAGTAGTAGTAAATTATTTGTAGTATTATTAGTATTAGTATTGTTATTAATAATAATAATATTATTATTATTATTATTATTATTATTATTATTATTAAATGGGCATTAGCAAATATACAATATGTACATTACTGGTCAAGAATTTGGAATATTTAAGATCCAAGGCTGCATTTGTTTGCTAATAAAAACATTAATACTGTAAAATTATCATTTTGACTAATTGTGGTTTATTTGAATGCCTTTTAAAGTGTTGTTTAAATTTCAGCATCATTACTCCAGTTTTTAGCGATCTTTGAGAAATCATATTAACATGCTGATTTGGTCGATTTTCGATGTGCAATTAATGCTATTAACAAACTATTAACTAAGACTTTTAGCTCAATAAACTACTAATTAGCTGCTTATTAATAGTTAAAATAAGATCAAGTTTTTTATAATAGTTAATATCTTAATAAGATGCAGGTAATAATCAGCCAGTAGTGAATGTTACTTAAACTAAAATGATACCATTTGTTATTATTAGTGTCATAAATAATTTACCACAGTTGATGCATAATATTTATGTTCTGTTTATTATCTATTAATCAAACAAATTTGCAGTTTTCAACATTTGATAGTTACAATTGCAAGACATTGAGCAATAATTGATAATAAACAAGCACAAAATCAGCATATTAGAATACATTTTTGGTTTGTTTTGCAGAATTTTAAGCATTATTATCAAATGTTATAATATTTTGCTGTATTTTTTTAGATGGTTCCACAAATACATTTTTACGAGACTTATTTCAAAAGCACATAATTATAAATAATTTTTTTCCTCTTTTTTGGCAGATTTTATAGTTGTTTTAAGCTAGCCATTAAGGCAAAGTACTCTCAGCTCCATTTAGCACATCAGCAGATTCAGTCTCGTCCTCGATATTAGTTATGATGGTTTGTTTTCCTAAAGCTATTTTTGTAATACTGCCTAACCTATGTACACACACACACACACACACACACACACACACACACATTCGTATCCCTCTCTCTCTCTTTCTCTCTGTCTGAAGGTGTGTGGGCTAGTTTGCGCTCCAGCAGCAGATTCATCCAGCATCCCGTTGTAGCCGACGTGGGCGCGCGGTTGGCTGGCAAGGATCTGGCGCCCCCTACAGGCATCGAGAACCTGCAGGCTCAGCTCCTAAAGCATCAAGCCGCTCTCTACATCTTTGGCGAAAAGTCTCACTTTAGGGTAAACACACACGTTACACTTGGGAGATTTGATGTTATGCGTAAAAAAGTGAATAAATAAAAAGGCCAAACTAAGTGTCCGCTTCTAAAATGCCTTGTTATGTGTGTGTTGAAGTGTACTAGGTCATATCACCCTCAAAATACTTGGACGGTGTTCTCTCTAGTGCATAATAAATTCATGACTAGATAAGGACCTCTTAAAAGCCTTGATTTATTAACTCAGTTGAAATGTTTTGGCAGAAACTATATTACATTTGGATACCTAAAGGAACTGCTTTTAGCTTATTGATAATGTCTTTCAATGTAAAAATGAAAACCAGTGGTTGGGATAAATCATCATAGTGGCTGACAGTTAAGTAAACTCTTAAGTTATTTGGCTGGTCTTTGTATATAAACTGTCTGTTTTGAGTTTTCTTATTGCCTATGAAGTGGAAATTTAATTTCATTCATATTAGTTTTATTATTTTATGCTCTTGGATAGAATGTAATAAAAACTTCTCTTTTTTTGTAGATACTAACTTTTGACTTGTATATCCAGAGGCTTGAAGGGATAGTTCACCCAAAAATGACAATTCTGTCATCATCGATTCAAAAACAGAACAAAAAAGTAGATATTTTGAAGAATGTGGGGAACCTGTAACCATTGACATCCATAGTAGGAAAAACTAATTTTATGGAAGTCAATGGTTTCCAACATTCTTCAAAATATCTACTTTTGTGTTCAACAGAATAAAAAAATACTCACACTCCCGGAGGCTTAATGGGATATTTCACCCAAAAATCTAAATTCTGTCATCATTTACTCATCCTTGACTTGATTGTTCAAAAAGTTTGAGTTTTCTTTTGAACACAAAAGTAGACATTTTAAAGAATGTTAGAAACCATTGACTTCCATAAAATGTGTTTTTTCTACTATGGATGTCAATGGTTACAGGTTTCCAACATTTTTCAAAATATCTACTTTTTGTTCACTGTTGTTAACTGTTTTGTTCGTTGTTGTTTACTGTTTTGTTGACTGTTGTTTACTTTTTTGTTTAGTGTTTTGTTCAATGTTGTTTACATTTTAGTTCGCTGTTGTTAATTTTTAATGTAACTTTTGACATCCATAGTAGGAAAAACAAATACTGTGGAAGTCAATGGTTTCCAACATTCTTCAAAATATTTACTTTGGTGTTCAACAGAACAATAAAAATCAAACTGGTTTGGAACAAGTCAAGGTTGTGTAAATGATCGAATTTCATTTTTGGGTGAACTATCCCTTTAATTCAAATATGTGTTTCTATGCTGATTTTTCCAGAGATTTAATTTCATTCATATTAGTCAAATAGTTGGTCTGCTTAAATTTATGCTCTTGGATAGAATGTAATGAAAGCGTCTCTCTTTTTTGTAGATACTAACTTTTGACTTGTATATCCAGAGGCTTGAAGGGATAGTTCACCCAAAAATGACAATTCTGTCATCATTGATTCAAAAACAGAACAAAAAAGTACATATTTTGAAGCATGTGGGGAACCTGTAACCATTGACATCCATAGTAGGAAAAACAAATACTATGGAAGTCAATGGTTTTCAACATTCTTCAAAATATCTACTTTTGTGTTCAACAGAACAAAAAGGACTCATGCTCCCAGAGGCTTAATGGGATAGTTTATCCAAAAATGAAAATCCTGTCATCATTTACTCATCCTTGACTTGATTGTTCAAAAAATTTGAGTTTTCTGTTGAACACAAAAGTAGATATTTTGAAGAATGTTGGAAACCATTGACTTCCATAGTATTTGTTTTTTCTACTATGGATGTCAATGGTTACAGGTTTCCAACATTTTTCAAAATGTCTACTTTTTGTTCACTGTTGTTAACTGTTTTGTTGACTGTTGTTTACTTTTTTGTTTACTGTTTTGTTGACTGTTGTTTACTTTTTAATGTAACTATTGACATCCATAGTAGGAAAAACAAATATTGTGGAATGGTTTCTAACATTCTTCAAAATATCTACTTTTGTGTTCAACAGAACAATAAAACTCAAACTGGTTTGGAACAAGTCAAGGTTGCGTAAATGATCGAATTTTCATTTTTGGGTGAACTATCCCTTTAATTCAAATATGTGTTTCTATGCTCTGATTTTTCCAGAAATTTAATTTCATTTATATTAGTCGAATACTTGGTCTGCTTAAATTTATGCTCTTGGATAAAATGTAATTAATTCTTTTTTTGTAGATACAATTTTTTGACTCGTATTCCCAGAGGCCTAATGGGATAGTTCACCCAAAAATGACAATTCTGTCATCGTTTACTCACCCTTGACTTAATTGCTCAAAAGCAGTTTGAGTTTTCTGTTTTGAAGAATGTTGGAAACCTGTAACCATTGGCATTCATGGTATTTGTTTTTCCTACCATGGAAGTCAATGGTTTTCAACATTCTTCAAAATATTCACTGAACAAAACAGTAAAAGATGGTGAACAAAAAATTTGATACTTTGAAGATTGTTGGAAACCATTGACTTCTATAGTATTCTACTATGGATGTCAATGGTTACAAGATTCCAACATTTTTCAAAATATCTACTTTCTTGCTGACTGTTGTTTACGGTTTTGTTCTTTGTTGTTTACTTTTTAATGTAACCATTAGCATCCGTAGTAAGAAAAAACAAATACTATGGATGTCAGTGGTTTCCAACATTCTTCAAAATATCTACTTTTGTGTTCAACAGAGCAAAAAAAAAAGTCAAACAGGTTTGGAACATGTCAAGGTTGTGTAAATTATAGAATTTTCATTTATAGATGGACTATTCCTTTGATTCAAATATGTGTTTCTATGCTTAGATTTTCCAGAAATTGAACACCGCTAAACTAACAATTTATACCAAATGCTTTTCCATGGCAGGGCTTAAAACTGGACCCAGCGCTGAATTGTGAGCTGGTGCCGGTGGAGTTTGCAGACACAAGACAGGTGAAAGCCTCCTTCAAGAAGCTTCTGAGGGCATGTGCACCCAGCGCCATGTCTTCAGACACAGAAGACTCCTTCCTGAAGGCTCTGGAGGAGAGCGAGTGGATGCTACAGGTTAGCGTGACGTTTATCACATACAGCTTCTACATCATCCGGTAAAACTTTCCTTATAGGGATGTTCACCTTTATAATCAAAGCTATGATCAGTCTCAAAACCCATTATTGATTCAATTCCATAGCATGATCTTTGAACGCACATTCCTCAAACATCTGCACGTTCACCTTAGTGTGACTCAGTGGCCTATATATTGCAAATCCACCGGCAGGGATGTGAAGAAAACAGAAACACACTGGTCTGTGTGAATTTGACCCTGCCCTCCTCAAAACCAGTCACCCCTGGGAAAAACTGCACAACACAAAGATGGGAAAATGGCACAGCGCAATTATAGCAAAACAAAGTCGCTTACTATGCTAAAAGCCATGCACTCACAAAACCTCTTGGCCTTACGCTGCACCGTGTCTCAGACTCTAGAACAATATTATCTTGAAGGATCCTGGCCCAGACACTCTGAGAGCTCTTAGTCAGCAGAGCGCATTACAATAAATGTACAGGAATTGCTAAACTTAGAATGTGTTTTTCTCTCTGTATGTGTGTGTATGTGTGTGTGTGTTTAACAGATACATAAGCTGCTGCAGCTGGCTCTGGTGGCGGTGGAGTTGCTGGACAGTGGATCATCTGTACTAGTTAGTCTGGAGGAGGGCTGGGACATCACCACTCAGGTTTATTTTTATATCCTAATGCTTTTGCTTATCATGTGATACAGAAATTATTAATAATGTGTATAGGGTTTGTTCACCCAAAAATGAAAAATACCTTAAATGAGTAACACTTTAATTTATGGTAGCGTAGTTACACATGTTCCATGCACTTACTATAGTAATTACAATGAATTATGCACAATTACATGTAACTAACCCACATTCTAACCCCAACCATATAGGAAGTACATGGAATTACCTAATATTACTCACCTTACAAAATTATAACCACATTCTGTTATTATTACTTATCCTCATGTTGTCCCAATCCCCTGAGACCTTCGTTCATCTTTGGAGCACAAATTAAGATATTTTAGATGAAATCCAGGAGCTCTCTGACCCTCCATAGACAACAATGGTCCTGAGTTTAAAGTCAGTTCAAAGCCCAGAAAAGGAACCAAAAACATCGTCAGAACATTCAGATATTAATCATCCTGTTTGTAGGGTTAGTTCACCCAAAATGTAATTTGTTGGTAACACTTTAATTTAAGGCGACATTACACATGTTCCATGCACTTACTATAGTAGTTACAATGAATTATGCATAATTACATGTAACTAACCCATATTCATACCCTAACCATATAGAAAGTACATGTAATATTACTCAATATTTACACTGTAACTACGTCACCTTACAAAATTATAACCAGACTCTGTTATTAATTACTTATCCTCATGTTGTCCCAATCCCCTGAGACCTTCGTTCATCTTTGGAGCACAAATTAAGATATTTTAGATGAAATCCAGGAGCTCTCTGACCCTCCATAGACAGCAATGGTTCTGAGTTCAAAGTCAGTTCAAAGCCCAGAAAAGGAACCAAAAACATCGTCAGAACATTCAGATATTAATCATCCTGTTTGTTGGTTTAGTTCACCCAAAATAAAGTTTCTTTGTAACACTTTAATTTAAAGTGACGTAGTTACAAATGTTATATGCACTTACTATAGTAATTACAATGAATTATGCGTAATTACACGTAACTAACCCATATTCTAACCTTAACCATAGAGAAAGTACATGTAACATTACTCAATATTTACACTGTAACTACATCACCTTAAAATAAAATGTAACCAAATTCTGTCATTAATTGCTCACCCTTGTGTCGTCCCAATCCCCTGAGACCTTCGTTCATATTTGGAACGCAAATTAAGATATTTTAGATGAAATCCAGGAGCTCTCTGACCCTCAAAGTCAGTTCAAAGTCCAGAAAAGGAACCAAAAACATCGTCAGAACATTCAGATATTAATCATCCTGTTTGTTGGTTTAGTTCACCCAAAATGTAGTTTCTTGGTAACACTTTAATTTAAGGCGACGTAGTTACACATGTTCCATGCACTTACTGTAGTAATTACAATGAATTATGCATAATTACACGTACCTAACCCATATTCCAACCTTAACCATAGAGAAAGTACATGTAGTATTACTCAATATTTACACTGTAACTACGTCACCTTAAAATAAATTGTAACCAGATTCTGTCATTAATTGCTTACTCTTGTGTTGTGCCAATCCCCTGAGACCTTCGTTCATCTTTGGAACGCAAATTAAGATATTTTAGATGAAATCCAGGAGCTCTCTGACCCTCAAAGTCAGTTCAAAGTCCAGAAAAGGAACCAAAAACATCGTCAGAACATTCAGATATTAATCATCCTGTTTGTTGGTTTAGTTCACCCAAAATGTAGTTTCTTGGTAACACTTTAATTTAAGGCGACATTACACATGTTCCATGCACTTACTATAGCAATTACAATGAATTATGCATAATTACATGTAACTAACCCACATTCTAACCCCAACCATATAGGAAGTACATGTAATTACCTAATATTACTCAATATTTACACTGTAACAAGGTCACCTTACAAAATTGTAACCAAATTCTGTTATTAATTACTTATCCTCATGTTGTCCCAATTCCCTGAGACCTTCGTTTATCTTTGGAGCACAAATTAAGATATTTTAGATGAAATCCAGGAGCTCTCTGACCCTCCATAGACAGCAATGGTCCTAAGTTCAAAGTCAGTTCAAGGTCCAGAAAAGGAGCCAAAAACATCGTCAGAACATTCAGATATTAATCATCCTGTTTGTAGGGTTAGTTCACCCAAAATGTAGTTTCTTTGTAACACTTTAATTTAAGGCGACGTAGTTACACATGTTCCATGCTCTTACTATAGTAATTACAATGAATTATGCATAATTACACGTGCCTAACCCATATTCTAACCTTAACCATAGAGAAAGTACATGTAATATTACTCAATATTTACACTGTAACTACATCACCTTAAAATAAAATGTAACCAAATTCTGTCATTAATTGCTCACTCTTGTGTCGTCCCAATCCCCTGAGACCTTCGTTCATCTTTGGAACACAAATTAAGATATTTTAGATGAAATCCAGGAGCTCTCTGACCCTCAAAGTCAGTTCAAAGTCCAGAAAAGGAACCAAAAACATCGTCAGAACATTCAGATATTAATCATCCTGTTTGTTGGTTTAGTTCACCCAAAATGTAGTTTCTTGGTAACACTTTAATTTAAGGCGACATTACACATGTTCCATGCACTTACTATAGCAATTACAATGAATTATGCATAATTACATGTAACTAACCCACATTCTAACCCCAACCATATAGGAAGTACATGTAATTACCTAATATTACTCAATATTTACACTGTAACTAGGTCACCTTAAAATAAATTGTAACCAAACTCTGTTATTAATTACTTATCCTCATGTTGTCCCAATCCCCTGAGACCTTCGTTCATCTTTGTAGCACAAAATAAGATATTTTAGATGAAATCCAGGAGCTCTCTGACCCTCCATAGACAGCAATGGTTCTGAGTTCAAAGTCAGTTCAAAGCCCAGAAAAGGAACCAAAAACATCGTTAGAACATTCAGATATTAATCATCCTGTTTGTTGGTTTAGTTCACCCAAAATAAAGTTTCTTTGTAACACTTTAATTTAAGGTGACGTAGTTACAAATGTTCTATGCACTTACTATAGTAATTACAATGAATTATGCATAATTACACGTACCTAACCCATATTCTAACCTTAACCATAGAGAAAGTACATGTAATATTACTCAATGTTTACACTGTAACTACATCACCTTAAAATAAATTGTAACCAAATTCTGTCATTAATTGCTCACCCTTGTGTCGTCCCAATCCCCTGAGACCTTCGTTCATCTTTAGAACACAAATTAAGTTATTTTAGATGAAATCCAGGAGCTCTCTGACCCTCAAAGTCAGTTCAAGGTCCAGAAAAGGAACCAAAAACATTGTCAGAACATTCAGATATTAATCATCCTGTTTGTTGGTTTAGTTCACCCAAAATGTAGTTTCTTGGTAACACTTTAATTTAAGGCGACGTAGTTACACATGTTCCATGCACTTACTATAGTAATAAGAATGAGTTGTGCATAATTACACGTAACTAATTACAAGTAATTGCTTAATATTACTCAATAGTTACCCTGTAACTACGTCACCTTAAAATAAATTTTAACCAAATTCTGTCATTAATTGCTCACCCTTGTGTCGTCTCAATTCCCTGAGACCTTTGTTCATCTTTGGAACACATATGAAGATATTTTAGATGAAATCCAGGAGCTCTCTGTCCGTTCAAATACAGCAATGGTCAAAGCTGTCTCAAAGTCCAGAAAAGAAACCAAAAACGTTGTAAAAGCATTCAGTGCGACTTCATTGGTTCAACTGCAATTATATGAAGCTTCAGAAACACTTGTGTTCTATAGATGTGCGCTAAAAAAGCAACTTTGGTTACATATAGTCATTTAGCACAGTGGTCCCCAACCACTGGGCCATGAACTGGTACCGGTCCATAGATCAGTTAGTACCAGGCTGTACAAGAAATCATTAATTATTTCCGTTTTATTTATTATCTGAGTCTGAACGATCTTTTTATGTTGAAAAATCTTTTATTTTGAAAAATGACTGTATTCTCTCGCTTACATCTCACTGACATGAGCGCCAAAATTTATCCCACAAGCTAGCCAAATGAGTAAGAAACAGACAGGTGAATCCAGGATGTCTGTGCAAGAAGATCAACAGCTAGAGATCGCAAATAACAGTGGCCTTAAGGGCTTTCACATGTTTTCTTTTCTGCGAGAAAGTTAATTATTTCCAATGGAGGCGCGCGGCTTGCACACCCATATTAGGAGCTCAAGCAGTGCCTTCCAGACACACCTACAGGTAGTTAAAAACATCTAACTTTTCAGAATGTGCGAGCATGCAGCGAGTCACATGTCAAAAACTGACCAATAAGCTTCATACTTTGTATAGAATGTACACCCAAAAACTGCAGTCAGAGCTACAGCAATGTTTTGTTTTGTCAGCTTGTCATCCTCTGAGAAAACTGTTGAGGGTCGTCTAGCAATCTAAATACACTCTTTTACTTTTTTTGAAGAGAAAATAGTGTTTCTACGCACGGTTTTTCAAGCCCACTTACCTAATGTGAAGCACACTTCATAAATGACAGTGTTTTATATAGATATGGAGTGATTGTGAGAAAGTGTCTGGTGCAAATGTGCAAAACTGACAAAGAAAAAGGAGTCAGAGAGATGAAAGTGATTTCTACAGGTGGTTTGTCAAGCCCACTCACCTGTGTGAGGTACACTAAGATTTGCATAATGTTTCGAGGTTGTCATGTGGTGTGTTGGTGGAGGAGAGAAGAGACATTTTTACCAATGTCTTTGACGTCAGTTTAGAGTGTGTGTTTACTATGGACAGTATGATGACTGTGTATTGCGCTTCTGATTCTTAATGGAAATACCTTGTACTTTTTCTGCCTTTAAAAAGGGTCTAGCCTCAGATGTGGAATTGAGGTTGGCAGAAAGCACTGGTTATTTCTATACAATCCCTGCCAGACTGAAGACTCAAACCCACAACCTTTGCCTTACAGTACCAGTCCCTCTTTCTAACCGTTAGGCCACGGCTGCCCTGTAAACTTGAGGGTTATGTATTTTTTTTCTTGTTGTTGTTGTTCATTTTGGTGTTAACAGGTAATATTTTCCATGCATACTTGCTCAGTTAACAGTTATCCTGTGGTCAGTGCCAGAATCGGGCACGTGTCTGAACAAGATTGTTTCTGTTGACCTCTGCTTCTGCCATTCTCTTTGTAGGCCCAATCTGCTCTGTCTAAATAGGCTCCATGTGTCTGGCTCTGTAGGAGAGAACAGAATCACGCTTTTTGTCACGCGGCCATGTTTTCAGTTTTGGAAGGTGTCGTAATATTACTGATTACTTGATTATGTTGTTCTGATAATGCTTAAGATAATTATATTTTATTTAACTCTTGGAAACTCCTGGTTCTAAAGAAAATCCATAGCATTTAGCAGACATTTTTGAAGTGGCGTTCAAATACATTTTTTTCTTGAAGTGTGTTTGCAAAGTTGAACTGTAAGTGTGTGTAAAATGAAAGTAGTATCAGTTGTTACTTCAGTGGTTAAGGTCATCAGAGAAGGAGTCTTTCTGTGAAAGGAAGTATTTTGGGTGAAGTTTGCTAAGCCAAACCATGTTTTTGTTCTTTATC